>NC_049980.1:4517128-4521953 GCF_000003815.2 Branchiostoma floridae | reverse complement strand
CCCTTACATTTCAAATCTCATTCCAGCCATTACGGGAAAATCTCAATGTCACTGACAGAGACAACTACCGCCCGATACACGGGCATACTTACCTCATAGGCCCTGTCAGAAGTTGGTGGGGTCACGTGGTCTTTTGGTTACGTGTGCAACGCATGCCGAGTGCGTGCCCTCAGTCGGTTTTTGTCGCAAAATCGCACTTCGGGTACCTTCCGCATCTGTCGGAAATCACCGTCGGAACTTTCCGCTCTCACTCGGGTTCTTCGGGTCACGCACGGAACACCGACCCGGGCGCTTCAGCACGAGCGATCCGACAACAATACCTTCGCCTACCGCCGAGGGGCTGACCGCACTCTCGGACCTCTCTCTCATTTAACAAAAGTGGTGTCGACGTGCGGTTTTCGGCATCATATTCGTCACTAATCTACCTACCCGGGATATTACTGTGATTTTGGACACCGCTTTTGTTTTGTTTTCTATATCATCTCAAAGTTGGGACATACAAACATGGCGAACGTACCTTGAAAGTGACCTTCTTTCAGCGAAATTTCTAGAAACCACACCGACTGACAAAGATGGTGCCTTCCTTTTACGCCCCTCTAACGTTTCCGCATGGAAAACAATTTACGGCGCATGTTTGGACATGTCTGAGAGGCAAAGTTTCGCCGAAATTTTGAATCGGCAAATCGAGCCGCCATTTTTCCAAATGCCGCACATCAGGCGTTTTGTCGTAAATGGACCAGACCAAATTCTGACAGGTGTGTGCCCGTGCGATAGCGGTTTCCAGTTCGATCAGTTATCCGATCTGTTGAGTTCTCGAAAGACTGCTTTTACGGCGCCTAGATGGATTTTTACATACATTTCGCTGTTACAAAAATACCAGTTCGTCTGTATTAGATCGGCGTGAAGTTAAGCGTGTCCTGATTAAATTGTTCTTGGATTTTCGTCCAATTGTGGTCACAATATACAACCTACCTTGGGCGCTATTTGCAAACTACGAGTAGCTTACAACAGTGCCTTCATGATTTTGTTCGGTTTTACAACGGCTTCATGTGCTAAGTGTTTATTTTATGGAGCTTTTGAAGCTAGGAGAAGAAATTTCACACATCATCCGGTTATTCTATTCAGAAGCCTTCAATCATAGTGCATTTTGGAGACATCAAAACAACATTACCTTAATTTAAATATACTGGCTAAGCCTACTCAATATTTTACTGTATACGTGTGTATTTGTATTCTTGTCCTGTGTGTTTTTACATTCATTGTTGTCCTTTTAAATGGGCATAGTGCCTGACATAAGGCTGAAATAATAATACGTTAGTAATACAGATCGTTAGTAGATATCAATTTGCACAACCATGAGCTTATAGCTTTCATCATTATGCACATGAAAAACATAGTTTCATTGCAGTGGTATGTGCCAAAGTGCTGTATTTTGTCATAGAAAAAAATAATATTAGGGGCAATAAAACCTGTTGACGTCAACCATATGGCCCCAAAAATCAGATTTAGAATTCTTTCGTGCCCATCTATCAAGCATTGACATCCTCTTTATTGACATATAAACGCAACACATTTAAAATCAACATACAAGATGAGTTTAAAAGACGAAGAAACCTAGGCCAACCCCTTAATCAGAAAAATAACAATTCTGGAGGGCGCAAGGTAAAACCTCAGGTGTGCATCCGACTTTGTAATACATATAGTATTGCACAACGTCACATTGATTTATTTGATTGAGGGTCTTGGGGAGTTTTGTAGACGACTGAATGCTTTTTGATGCGATTGGGGCTAACGGGTACTTTATCGTATAATGGTACGTATCTATCGGCAAATAACAGTCCCGTCTGGAGTGGAATGTCCCTTTAAATATCAAATTTATATCTACTAGATCTCTCTCTCTCTCTCTCTCTCTCTCGAACTCTCTCTCTCAAACTCTCTCTCTCGAACCCTCGAACTCTAAAGCAGGCATGAAATAAGAGAATAACATAGCAAGATACTTCAGGTGTGCACTGTGGTCGCATAACACAGTGTTTATGGGCGACCCCCGTGGACAAAAGTAGGTCGGGCACGAAATAGTACGTCGCCGCTCTTGAAAAGCCATAGAATTTTTATTGTGCACGACAGCGAGTTGGAAACTGTGGTGGATAGTAGAGGAATGCGTAAGTTTTGAGGCTGTATGACGTGAGTTTCGATGTTTTTTTTGATGCTGGGTAGAATTTGGCGCACGAATCCTGTTCCCGCTACTGCTGTGTGTCAGCTGCAGTATGGTGACCTCCGCTGGGGGTCATTTCAAAGTGTTCTTTGTGGGAAAACAAGTGGGCTCCACAAAATTTTGTATATTCTACCCTGAACTCGAACATTAATTCGTTTTTTTTTTCAATTCTTGTTAATTAAGTTGGGAAGGTCGCTTGGTAAGAAGTCGGAAGATGCAAACCGCAAAATGTTGTGATACTTCCTTCTCGAGATATTCTTGAGCATATGGGCTCTGTTTAGGCGCAACCGCTAGCTCCTTTTTTTGGAACACCGCCGGTCACGTCACCGGGTAGGTGGGTGACTTACGGACGCGATTGTAGCTTGGGCTTCAAGTTCCGGCCGTGCAAGCTTGGTATGGTTGGAAAGGCCTCTTAGTAAGGAATCGAAAGATGCAAACCGCAAAATGTTGTGATACTTCCTTCTCGAGATATTCTTGAGCATATGGGCTCTGTTTAGGCGCAACCGCTAGCTCCTTTTTTTGGAACACCGCCGGTCACGTCACCGGGTAGGTGGGTGACTTACGGACGCGATTGTAGCTTGGGCTTCAAGTTCCGGCCGTGCAAGCTTGGTATGGTTGGAAAGGCCTCTTAGTAAGGAATCGAAAGATGCAAACCGCAAAATGTTGTGATACTTCCTTCTCGAGATATTCTTGAGCATATGGGCTCTGTTTAGGCGCAACCGCTAGCTCCTTTTTTTGGAACACCGCCGGTCACGTCACCGGGTAGGTGGGTGACTTACGGACGCGATTGTAGCTTGGGCTTCAAGTTCCGGCCGTGCAAGCTTGGTATGGTTGGAAAGGCCTCTTAGTAAGGAATCGAAAGATGCAAACCGCAAAATGTTGTGATACTTCCTTCTCGAGATATTCTTGAGCATATGGGCTCTGTTTAGGCGCAACCGCTAGCTCCTTTTTTTGGAACACCGCCGGTCACGGCACCGGGTAGGTGGGTGACTTACGGACGCGATTGTAGCTTGGGCTTCAAGTTCCGGCCGTGCAAGCTTGGTATGGTTGGAAAGGCCTCTTAGTAAGGAATCGAAAGATGCAAACCGCAAAATGTTGTGATACTTCCTTCTCGAGATATTCTTGAGCATATGGGCTCTGTTTAGGCGCAACCGCTAGCTCCTTTTTTTGGAACACCGCCGGTCACGGCACCGGGTAGGTGGGTGACTTACGGACGCGATTGTAGCTTGGGCTTCAAGTTCCGGCCGTGCAAGCTTGGTATGGTTGGAAAGGTCTCTTGGTAAGGAATCGAAAGATGCAAACCGCAAAATGTTGTGATACTTCCTTCTCGAGATATTCTTGAGCATATGGGCTCTGTTTAGGCGCAACCGCTAGCTCCTTTTTTTGGAACACCGCCGGTCACGGCACCGGGTAGGTGGGTGACTTACGGACGCGATTGTAGCTTGGGCTTCAAGTTCCGGCCGTGCAAGCTTGGTATGGTTGGAAAGGCCTCTTAGTAAGGAATCGAAAGATGCAAACCGCAAAATGTTGTGATACTTCCTTCTCGAGATATTCTTGAGCATATGGGCTCTGTTTAGGCGCAACCGCTAGCTCCTTTTTTTGGAACACCGCCGGTCACGGCACCGGGTAGGTGGGTGACTTACGGACGCGATTGTAGCTTGGGCTTCAAGTTCCGGCCGTGCAAGCTTGGTATGGTTGGAAAGGTCGCTTGGTAAGGAATCGAAAGATGCAAACCGCAAAATGTTGTGATACTTCCTTCTCGAGATATTCTTGAGCATATGGGCTCTGTTTAGGCGCAACCGCTAGCTCCTTTTTTTGGAACACCGCCGGTCACGGCACCGGGTAGGTGGGTGACTTACGGACGCGATTGTAGCTTGGGCTTCAAGTTCCGGCCGTGCAAGCTTGGTATGGTTGGAAAGGCCTCTTAGTAAGGAATCGAAAGATGCAAACCGCAAAATGTTGTGATACTTCCTTCTCGAGATATTCTTGAGCATATGGGCTCTGTTTAGGCGCAACCGCTAGCTCCTTTTTTTGGAACACCGCCGGTCACGGCACCGGGTAGGTGGGTGACTTACGGACGCGATTGTAGCTTGGGCTTCAAGTTCCGGCCGTGCAAGCTTGGTATGGTTGGAAAGGCCTCTTAGTAAGGAATCGAAAGATGCAAACCGCAAAATGTTGTGATACTTCCTTCTCGAGATATTCTTGAGCATATGGGCTCTGTTTAGGCGCAACCGCTAGCTCCTTTTTTTGGAACACCGCCGGTCACGGCACCGGGTAGGTGGGTGACTTACGGACGCGATTGTAGCTTGGGCTTCAAGTTCCGGCCGTGCAAGCTTGGTATGGTTGGAAAGGCCTCTTAGTAAGGAATCGAAAGATGCAAACCGCAAAATGTTGTGATACTTCCTTCTCGAGATATTCTTGAGCATATGGGCTCTGTTTAGGCGCAACCGCTAGCTCCTTTTTTTGGAACACCGCCGGTCACGTCACCGGGTAGGTGGGTGACTTACGGACGCGATTGTAGCTTGGGCTTCAAGTTCCGGCCGTGCAAGCTTGGTATGGTTGGAAAGGCCTCTTAGTAAGGAATCGAGAGATGCAAACCGCAAAATGTTGTGG
>NC_049980.1:4510770-4511841 GCF_000003815.2 Branchiostoma floridae | reverse complement strand
GTGACTTACGGACGCGATTGTAGCTTGGGCTTTAAGTTCCGGCCGTGCAAGCTTGGTATGGTTGGAAAGGTCGCTTGGTAAGGAATCGGAAGATGCAAACCGCAAAATGTTGTGATACTTCCTTCTCGAGATATTCTTGAGCATCTGGGCTCTATTTAGGCGTAACCGCTTGCTCCTTTTTTGGAACACCGCCGTTCACGGCACCGGATGGGGGGGTGACTTACGGACGCGATTGTAGCTTGGGCTTTAAGTTCCGGCCGTGCAAGCTTGGTATGGTTGGAAAGGTCGCTTGGTAAGGAATCGGAAGATGCAAACCGCAACATGTTGTGATACTTCCTTCTCGAGATATTCTTGAGCATCTGGGCTCTATTTAGGCGTAACCGCTAGCTCCTTTTTTGGAACACCGCCGGTCACGGCACCGGGTGGGGGGGGGTGACTTACGGACGCGATTGTAGCTTGGGCTTCAAGTTCCGGCCGTGCAAGCTTGGTATGGTTGGAAAGGTCGCTTGGTAAGGAATCGGAAGATGCAAACCGCAAAATGTTGTGATACTTCCTTCTCGAGATATTCTTGAGCATATGGGCTCTGTTTAGGCGTAACCGCTAGCTCCTTTTTTGGAACACCGCCGGTCACGGCACCGGGTAGGGGGTGACTTACGGACAAGATTGTAGCTTGGGCTTTAAGTTCCGGCCGTGCAAGCTTGGTATGGTTGGAAAGGTCGCTTGGTAAGGAATCGGAAGATGCAAACCGCAAAATGTTGTGATACTTCCTTCTCGAGACATTGTTGACCATATGGGCTCTGTTTAGGCGTAACCGCTAGCTCCTTTTTTGGAACACCGCCGGTCACGGCACCGGGTAGGGGGGTGACTTACGGACGCGATTGTAGCTTGGACTTCAAGTTCCGGCCGTGCAAGCTTGGTATGGTTGGAAAGGTCGCTTGGTAAGGAATCGGAAGATGCAAACCGCAAAATGTTGTGATACTTCCTTCTGGAGATATTCTTGAGCATATGGGCTCTGTTTAGGCGTAACCGCTAGCTCCTTTTTTGGAACACCGCCGGTCACGGCACCGGGTA
>NC_049980.1:4504857-4510648 GCF_000003815.2 Branchiostoma floridae | reverse complement strand
ATCGGTAGAAGGATGATGAACTCCACAGCTGTGGATTTCATCGATATGTAGTGATGAAATCCACGGGCATTCCGCCGCTAATACTGACATTTGCCTGTGGACTTCATCAGTATGTAGTGATGAAATCCACGGGCATTCCGTCGCTAATACTGACATTTGGCTGTGGACTTCATCAGTATGTAGTGATGAAATCCACGGGCATTCCGTCGCTAATACTGACATTTGGCTGTGGACTTCATCAGTATGTAGTGATGAAATCCACGGGCATTCCGCCGCTAATACTGACATTTGGCTGTGGACTTCATCAGTATGTAGTGATGAAATCCACGGGCATTCCGTCGCTAATACTGACATTTGGCTGTTGACTACTTCAGTATGTAGTGATGAAATCCACGGGCATTCCGTCGCTAATACTGACATTTAGCTGTGGACTTCATCAGTATGTAGTGATGAAATCCACGGGCATTCCGTCGCTTATACTGACATTTGGCTGTGGACTTCATCAGTATGTAGTGATGAAATCCACGGGCATTCCGCCGCTAATACTGACATTTGGCTGTGGACTTCATCAGTATGTAGTGATGAAATCCACGGGCATTCCGTCGCTAATACTGACATTTAGCTGTGGACTTCATCAGTATGTAGTGATGAAATCCACGGACATTCCGTCGCTAATACTGACATTTAACCGTGGACTTCATCAGTATGTAGTGATGAAATCCACGGGCATTCCGCCGCTAATACTGACATTTGGCTGTGTACTGATGAAATCCACGGGCATTCCGTCGCTAATACTGACATTTAACTGTGGACTTCATCAGTATGTAGTGATGAAATCCACGGGCATTCTGTCGCTAATACTGACATTTGGTTGTGGACTTCATCAGTATGTAGTGATGAAATCCACGGGCATTCTGTCGCTAATACTGACATTTGGTTGTGGACTTCATCTGTATGTAGTGATGAAATCCACGGGCATTCTGCAGCTAATATTGACATTTGGCTGTGGACATCATCAGTATGTAGTGATGAAATCCACGGGCATTCCGTCGCTAATACTGACATCTAACTGTGGACTTCATCAGTATGTAGTGATGAAATCCACGGTCATTCCGCCGCTAATACTGACATTTGGCTGTGGACTTCATCAATATGTAGTGATGAAATCCACGGGCATTCTGTCGCTAATACTGACATTTGGCTGTGGACTTCATCAGTATTTAGTGATGAAATCCACGGGCATTCTGTCGCCAATACTGACATTTGGTTGTGGACTTCATCTGTATGTAGTGATGAAATCCACGGACATTCTGCAGCTAATATTGACATTTGGTTGGCTGTGGATTTCATCAATATGTAGAGGTGAAATCCACGGGCATTCCGTCGCTAATACTGACATTTGGCTGTGGATAGTAAAACGCCCTTTCACTAATACTTTTACACAGAGTAATCTATTTTAGCTGATTTATGTCAATCGATTGTGTGATACAATATTAATACAGATACCATTTGTAACAATTTGAATTGATTGACTATACAGGGCTAGAAGTACGAAAATGTTACTTTGAAAGTGATTTGCACAAAGCTAGAATGGCTTTATTGGATCGTGGAGTATATTATTTGACAATACTAGTAAACACAACAGACAGAGCCTCCAACAGACTCTAACCAGAACAACACAATGTCATGTAAAATATTTCTGGTACATTTCTAAGTTAAGCTGGATTTAAAAGACAAACACCTTTACTTTGTGCATCATATATTTTAGTCGCATGTTTGTGACTAGTGACCTTCTGTTTAATGATCGACGTGCAGTCTAATAACTGTTACCAGACTGCACGTCGATTAGCAAATGAAATGCAACCCCTTTATACTCTTGTAGACAATTAGAATTGTAAGTCATAATCGTAAACCCTTACCACCTAAGCCACAAAGCACAACATTGGGAAGCAGTGCAGTTCTGATGTATACAGCTGCAGTCTGTTGGTTTAGTATTGTTTGTGATTGATTGAAGAACAAAAGAGCATAATAAGCAATTGGCCTTCTCTGGCTGGGAAAGTTGTCTTGCTAAGCAAGAAGCTTTTATCAATCTTGATAAAAGCTCCTTATGCTAAGGGACCAAGAACCCGATTTCCACCTTCCTGAGGGTCTGCATGCTCTTTTCCGTAAGGCGTGGGCAGGCCTTTTTAATTCCCGTAATTCGTAGGGTAAGCTATTTTATATTTAATTATTTCACGTAATTCGTAGTGAGGATGGAAAATTTACCGTAAAGCGTAGCCAGTGTATTTCACGTAAGGCGTAATCTAGCCTAAAAATTTCACGTAAAGCGTAATTAAGCCTAAAAATTACCCGTAAATCGTAGCTGGCCTCCCAAATTTCGTAAGTCGAAACGTAGTCTACCAATAAATTTAGTCTTTCAAAACACAGGAAATTGCGTTTCAGAGGATCAAGATTTCAAAATTTCGCCGGAACTCACTTGCGACTCCTTTCACCTTCGGCTTCGGTCATCGACATGGTAAAAATATGGTATATACCCTCAAAAATCTTCTTTTTTTTGCAAATAGAAATGTCATTGAAGTTAGCTTAGTCTGCCAGCAAAATTTGCCCATCAGAATGCAGGAAATATCATTTTAGAGGGTCAAGATTTCAAAATTTCCATGGTCCTCCTTGTGCCGCCTCGCGCCTTTGGAACTCGAAATTCTGAAAATATGTTGGGGATGTGTGTCAACCTCAAAGATCTCCATCCCTGAGCAGAGAGCGAGGCGAGTACCTTTCCCAAGCCATAAGAAATTAGAGAGGATGGTTGGGTGTTTAGGGTAAAGATACCTTCTTCTTTATATCTCAACACCCTCATACCCTTCCTACTGTCCCTAATTGACCCGACTTTAATTTTCGCCTGTTTCTGCCAACCACCTTTTTATCTTCCTCCCCAAAGTCAAACTGTGCGCCTTTTTTGTGATAATATCTTTCCCTTTTATACCCCTGCACTCATTAGCATACGTGTACATTTGCATAACTCCTCTGATTGGTTACCCTCCAAAATTGAGTTAACTGACCACCTGTCTGTGGCGCGCGGGGACAGGTGTGACGCTGTGAATAGTACACAAAGATTATTCTGTCTCTTTGCATGCAGTTCTGGTCACCACTGGCTGAGCTTGTCCAGGTAGACCCACGGGCCAGAGCTGACACATCGTCTTGTTGGGAGACTCGTGCAGTAGTTTCTAACACCACAGCTTATGATGGGCACCAACCTCTTCTGTACTGCTGTTCACGGGACATAGAAATACAATGTCAGCAAGGCCACGGCAGGTAAGTTTTATGGATGACGACATCATTAATTTTAAACATGTAGCCATGACCGTACATGTAGTAGTCAACTTGGTGAATGATACCAGTCTTCCAGACTTTGTGCATCGATCTTGTATGGCCTGTTTGATGTGATACCATCCAAGTTAGTTTTGACCATGACGGATGCGGGTTTTCCTGCAATGATAATTTTAACCGTTGGGCGGCGCTTTTCTTGTCCTTGCCATAGGATGCACTCCCTTGGCGAAGCAATCTTGATGCTGTTTCACGGTCCACTCTGCAATGACGAGAAGACATATCCAAACCAGGTAACATCGTTATTGTCTGAAGAGTCAAATCAACCTGATGATATCCCTACTAACTGCTATAATCCAAGTTTATTTTTAGTTGAAAAGACGCCCTCTTTAGAGTATCAATCTATTCATGTAAAACTACAATCCATATGTTAACAGTTGCAGAAGCTTTATTCTTTGAATCAACGTTTGAACCTCATTAATAAAATAGAACCATAGACATTATTAACAAAGGGGCACAACCTTAGAAGATGAGCGACACGTATAGACAGCGGAAGTTGTAACATTCTATTACAATCTGGGTTCGTATGATTATCTTAGAGACGTAGAAGTGACGGCCCAGAATTGCATGGAATGGCGCAGGATGGTCCACAAGAGACGTTGCCTTGATGCAGACCACTTAACACAACGATGAAGAGACCTTATCAAGTATCAAGTAAGTCAGTATGATTATCATACGGTTATCTGACGGGTTTTTCTTTTGCGAGTTACTGTGTGAAGGAAAGACAAAGTTATGTTTTAGATAATTGATGTGACGTGTCATAAAAGCGCGACTTGAGCCCCTAACGTTTTTCTGCATCAAAAACCAGGATCATCCCCAGTCCATTCTACTCCACAGCTGCATAACAGTCGAGCCTAACGATTAAACAACCAGCTTAGGAGGGTTGACAAGAAAAGTCTGAGCAGGACAAAGGATAACAAAGGTCATAAACTTAGAACATGCGAGTGCAAGAGAAGTAGTATGGGGATTACGACCCCTATATCCACCTACCAAATATCATCAGGATCAATCAAAGGCGCTTTTCGAGTGATGCTGTTCACAGACAGACAGAAAGACAGAAAGACAGACAGACAGACAGACAGACAGACAGACGTACAAGCCTAAAACATATCCTTGCCATTCTGGCAAAGGTAATAAATATATCTACCTTCGAAACGCACTTTGAATACGCACAAAGCTCGCTCCAGGCGCGTAGGAAAACGCCAGGTCAAGGTTTCGGGTCAAAGTTCAAATCTGACCGGATATCTGTAATCCGCACTGAATGCCTCGTTCCGGTATTACTGCGCGGGTGGGCACTTAGAAGTATTCCCTCCGAAATATGAATGGGGCCCCAAAATCGTGTGTTTATGTAGACGATGAATTGCCTTTTATCGCTCCCATGTCATATCGAAGGATTTGAGATGAAAGGTTGTGTATTTCTGACAGGATCGGGTGAAAAAGTTTCGGCATTCGGGCGATTCTCGGACATGTACGTTTGTTTGTCCTGAGTAATGTGGTCAACGGGTCACTGAAGGAAAGCCCCACTTTCTGGATAGTATTTATGTGCAGTTATAGATGTTATTAAAATCGATCCACCGGTCAGATTTTGGGGAATTTTTTTATTGAGTACTTAATAAGTGCTTTTTCAATAGAAATTAAAACATCTCCAGTAGAGCTGTTTCTTTATTGGATTTTCGCCCATTAAAGTTGCATATTTAAGCACTATTAAAAATGAGGCAACAAAAGTCCGGTATGAGGCCTTAAGGTTCCGGTTCGAATTGCGAAGTAATCCGTGAATATAAGACGCAAATCATAGTAAAACCCGAAAATACGAATGAAGGCTCACCTGGGGGATAACCGCTAACCGCTAAGCGAACCCTTCGGTAACCGCAAAAAAGCGACCCCTTACGATCAGACTTCCGAAATTTCAAACAAAATGTGCGTTACTTTCAACACTTGAATATCATAGTAAAACCCGTGGGCAAAAGGTAAAAAGTGATTTGAGTACCCTAAATTACTTTGTAACTTTTCTACATACGAATGAAGGCTCACCTGGGGGATAACCGCTAACCGCTAAGCGAACCCTTCGGTAACCGCAAAAAAGCGACCCCTTACGATCGGACTTCCGAAATTTCAAACAAAATGTGCGTTACTTTCAACACTTGAATATCAAAGTAAAACCCGTGGGCAAAAGGTAAAAAGTGATTTGAGTACCCTAAATTACTTTGTAACTTTTCTACATACGAATGAAGGCTCACCTGGGGGATAACCGCTAACCGCTAAGCGAACCCTTCGGTAACCGCAAAAAAGCGACCCCTTACGATCGGACTTCCGAAATTTCAAACAAAATGTGCGTTACTTTCAACACTTGAATATCATAGTAAAACCCGTGGGCAAAAGGTAAAAAGTGATTGAGTCCCTAATACTTGAA
>NC_049980.1:4503793-4504642 GCF_000003815.2 Branchiostoma floridae | reverse complement strand
CTACATACGAATGAAGGCTCTACTGGGGGATAACCGCTAACCGCTAAGCGAACCCTTCGGTAACCGCAAAAAAGCGACCCCTTACGATCGGACTTCCGAAATTTCAAACAAAATGTGCGTTACTTTCAACACTTGAATATCATAGTAAAACCCGTGGGCAAAAGGTAAAAAGTGATTTGAGTACCCAAAATTACTTTGTAACTTTTCTACATACGAATGAAGGCTCACCTGGGGGATAACCGCTAACCGCTAAGCGAACCCTTCGGTAACCGCAAAAAAGCGACCCCTTACGATCGGACTTCCGAAATTTCAAACAAAATGTGCGTTACTTTCAACACTTGAATATCATAGTAAAACCCGTGGGCAAAAGGTAAAAAGTGATTTGAGTACCCTAAATTACTTTGTAACTTTTCTACATACGAGTGAAGTCTCACCTGGGGGATAACCGCTAACCGCTAAGCGAACCCTTCGGTAACCGCAAAAAAGCGACCCCTTACGATCGGACTTCCGAAATTTCAAACAAAATGTGCGTTACTTTCAACACTTGAATATCATAGTAAAACCCGTGGGCAAAAGGTAAAAAGTGATTTGAGTACCCTAAATTACTTTGTAACTTTTCTACATACGAGTGAAGGCTCACCTAGGGGATAACCGCTAACCGCTAAGCGAACCCTTCGGTAACCGCAAAAAAGCGACCCCTTACGATCGGACTTCCGAAATTTCAAACAAAATGTGCGTTACTTTCAACACTTGAATATCATAGTAAAAACCCCGTGGGCAAAAGGGTAAAAAGTGATTTTGAGTACCCAAAATTACTTTGTAACTTTTCTACATACGAATGAAGGCTCA
>NC_049980.1:4489119-4503693 GCF_000003815.2 Branchiostoma floridae | reverse complement strand
TGTCTATGGCATATATTTGTTTCAAAATATGGGAGCTATATACGTGACGTTTTTCCTAAATTCACGTCACATGGGACTAAATTCACGTCACATGGGACGTAAAATACGTGACGTCCGACCTATTACAACCACGTCACACTGGCTACGTGCAAGATACGTGACGTCTCTTTATCAATAACTTACGTGTGCATGTTGGAACATTGTCGCTCCATGTTCCGTCAGCCTGGCATGTTAGAGGAGAGGTTCCGGTTAGTTGATATCCGGAGTTACAGGTGAACGATATCGTGTTCGTGTAGGAGTTCGATCCGGTTGTGGGTGTCCGCACTCCGTTAGCTGGGGCCGACAGCACCGGACATTGTCTGGCTGAAATGGTCAATAAAAATGTTGCTGCTGGAATTTATTTCTGTTTTGAACATACACAAAACTAAGTTTTTCGACCCACGTCTATTATGTTAAGACTACAGAAAGTTTTCTGCATTCTAAACATAATAGGCATAGATACATGCATAAGGGTCATATCCTGAGTACCATCCTCCGTAGTGACCGCTGGCTGAATACGTTTGCTTGCGAAAGTATTGAGCCAGCGGTCACTACGGAGGATGGTACTCAGGCTATAAGGGTCACGCTTTTATGCGAGCTTCTAGTTTCTACTGATCTCTTTACTCTCTAGTGTCTGTTTACTACGGTAACCATTCGAAGAACAACATGGAAGCCATCTTACGTGTGCACGTATGAACAGGGTTGCTCCATGTTCCGTCAGCTTGGCACGTGGCACTAGTGGCGCCATTCAGTACGTATCCGTTGTTACAGGTATAGGTGACTGTGGCCTGGTAGTTGTACGGTCCGGCAGGATTTATCGCTCCGTTAGCTGGTGCCGTCTGAGCCGGGCATTGAATAGCTGTAATGGAAGGTACAGAAAGAAACGCCCTCCGTTAAACTCGAGAATAAACACATAATAACATAATTATGCACCTAGCTCATGAACCGACATTGTTTGACAGAAATGTGAAAAACTGGGCCTTTTGCAATACCAGTCGGCACAGTTATATTTGCCCATATAATATGATAATACTGCTTGTCAATCAGTGGATCATATATAAGATAACTAAAAGTTAATTTGCATACTAGTGTGTATGTGTAGAAGAAATGTAACGCATTGTTCATATCAAATCATATACGACTCATACATATGATTTCATAAGTCTGAGTTACATGTATATTCCTTGTACATAAATACGCTGATACTGTTAAAAATTGTGACAAACCCAAAGCATTTCCTACCAACCTAGCATCTAGGTACGGGCTTTAATCGTCAAATCTATTGTCGTCAATAAACAATAACATATATGAAGGCAATCTGAATTCGGATAATTTTAAGATAAAGTATAACAGACACCAACAAGTATTCGGTGGAGATGTGTGCGTGTGCGAATTATATATGTAATAAAAATGTTAACTCACGGTTGCATGTTGGCGGACTTGCACTCCAGGTACCATCCACACGGCAGGTAAGGCTGATTTGGCCGACCAGGTTGTACCCCGTGTTACAGGTGAAGGTGACCTGATCCTGGTACTGACGTCTGTTTGTAGACAGCCCACCGTTTGTTGGTGCCGTCAGGGCAGGGCATTGTACAACTGGAAATAAAGAATACAAATGACTTCTCAGATTGGTAATAAGAATATAAAACACTCAAATATATTTCAAATGTCTAAGTTTTACGTTCCAACAGCGCACAGTTCGCTCGTGCCGTCAGGGCAGGGAATTGTACAACTGGAAATTAAGAATACAAATGACTTCTCAGATTGGTAATAAAACTATAAAACACTCAAACATATTCTAAATGTCTAAGGCTTACGTCCCAATTGGAAAAAGGGGCACTGTCTGGCAGTACAAAGACCGTTATTTTTGTGCACTTTCGGGCGTGACCACTACGTGGCCTCGTGGGACACCTTGCGGCTCCCAGAGTATTTTTGTGAATTTAAGTCAAACTCAAAATGAACCCGGGACCCGGTAACAAATAAACTAAAAAAAGAAAACCGAGGGGTATCGCCCGGTATCCGGCAGCACGCCGGGACAAATTCTTGGTTTCGGGTGCAATGGGGACCTAAGCCTAATACGGCTTATGTAAAATAACGGCACCTGTCAGACTGCAAATTAATATATAACAAACAGGCTTTGATGGATATTGACGAACCTGTGCAGGTGACACGGCCGTCTCCGACGAACCCTACGTTGCACGTGCACGTGAAGGTCCTCCCCATCAGTCGGCAGGTGGCGTTGGCGTGACACGGAGATGGATCGCACAGGTTACTGGCTGTAAAAGCAACGTTACGTGTTTTAGAATGGATCCATAAGATCTTCTTTTACAGAAAATGACTACTGATCATCATCATCATCGGTCGAATGCTACGCAGGCGACTGTAAGACTACTAACTGTTTGTTGTACTAGTCGCTTTGCATTATATTGCTAATGCAAACGCAAGGAACGTTTTTGATTTGTTCCCTTCCATTTTTGTCGAAAACAAGTGTTATGCACCGAAAACATTTTACAAGTTAAAGTAGCGTAGGCTGGTCCCATAGCCCCTTAAGAGATAAAAAAATAAAAACATAATAATGCAAATATTTGACGGTCATGCAGCTATTCTCTTCGCTTTCCTAATTGCCAGGCTATCATTGATTATGAGGACAGTCTTTTGTTTGCCTAATTGGCCTCGTTTTTTTATCTATCATGGCTGCCGGAACTAGAAAGAAAATGCTTAGTACTCACCGTTACAAATTGACTCTCTTATAGAGTTGGGGTGCGAGTCATCCACAAGGAAATCATGGTCCGTCAGTCTAAACACTCTGTTTGTATCACCTGCAATAGCATCTAGAGTATCTTGATGAAGGTCGGCTTCCTCGCCAACTCCAACTACAAACACGGTGATGCCCATATCGCGAATCAGCTGTGCCGGACGGGTGACGTCGTCTTCTGAGTCATCGTCGGTTAGTACGATTAAGAAGTCGAGAGTGTTATTCCGCCGGCCGTTTACTTCGAGGAAGGAATTATTACGCACGTGATCGAGACCAAGTCCAGTGAAGGTGTGCCCTCTGTCGTACGGAATGTCGCGAATCTCGGTTAAGAGCTCAACTCTGGTGTAATTTTCGTTGAGCTTCACGCGAGTAATCTGAGCGTCGCGGTTGCTGTACGTTACAACACCGACCCTTGTGTCGTTTTCTCCGAGTGTGAAATAGTTGGCTACTTTCTGGACGAACGTCTTTGCATCCTCGAAACCACCTGTCCTGAAACTCTCCGAGCTGTCAATGAGGAAGACCAGGTCTACTGGATATTGGCAGGTGACGGCTAAAGACAAGAAAGGTTGGTTATCGTTAATGCAATGAGTTCCCGTACCGTGCAATGCCCTACTGTTAAAACAAACTATGGACATGGCGGTATACGTAGGCCAAGGAATTGCCGTAGAATTGCCCGTGCGCTGAACTGCCCGGGCGGGTTGGTGATCCAAGCATGACCCAAATGAAGTACAGTCAAACCTGCCCGAGCGACCACCTCTTCTCAGCGACCATCTGGCCATTTCGACCGCTTTTTTCTCGGTCCCGATTTAGAGTATATAGCCCCATACCTTTTAAAGAAAGTTCTGTGTAGCTCATACCTTGATCGTACCCGTCTTAATATTTTTGTACACTAACGTTTTAGACAGTAGGGGAACGTTGATGCTGTCAGTTACCATAGAAGCCTTTGATATGCGTCGCGTGTTCTTGATCGCCGTATCTGAAATAACCACGGTGTACCTTTCGAATTCGATGCCTGCGTCCCGTAGCGTTATTACCCACGGGTGAATGTACAGTACAATTGGACAAAAGCACTCACACAGTAGATCGAGTAGACTGTCTTTTTAACCTACTTGAGTAGAGTTTCTCTGGCGCAGATAGGAACGTCCTGATCCAGTTTGTTCCAACTCCTGCTTATTTACTGTATTAAAGGCTTACTGATGATTATTTCTTACGTTTTGCGTGCGTGTGCGTGTTGTATTTGACATTAAAGACCTCGCTTACTTACTTCTTTTAATTGCGTACATGTGCTTGCTATTTGCCATTACACAACGGAAACCATTTATACTTTGCATCGGGCATGTTGTGAGTCGATACTCCTCTCAGCGACCACTTGTCCAAATCGACCGCTTTTTTCCGGTCCCCCGGGGGGTCGTCTTGGGCCGGTTTGACTGTACTCGGGATCACCCGAGAGGGTGCCGAACGTTTTGGCGGCTAGTTCCGACGGATGCCGAAGGTACCCGAAGATGAGGACGCCTAAAAACATGAAGCATTAAGCCCACAAGTGAACGTAACGACTTCAGAGCTGCCGGGACCATTGTCGGGCTGTTCGTTCCTTAAAAGCTTCCTACAACGTTTCGTCACTGCTATCATCCTATACGAGTCAAAATGCACTGGGAGACGGCTACCAATAAGCATGATCGCTACATATAACGGCGTGTGTTCTTCAGTTGTGGAAGACATTTGATAAACGGCAAATCAAGAAGAAGTTGAGGCCACTATATACAAATATGATCGTGAATCAAAACGTTATCATCTGTTAACCCTCCTTTAATTAGACATGTGTAGCCTGGATGCCAGGATGTTTTCATGGTCTTTTCAGGCCAGCTTCTTGGCTGCTGGGCCAACATGCCTCCAAGGAAATTTTACCACAGACCTCCATGAGTTTTAGACCTTGAAAAGTCACGGGGAATGTGGTCAAATTTCCCTGGGACAAGGTTGGTCCTAAAACGGAGGAGCTGCCCCGTACAGGCCCTTGAAACATTCTGACATTCAAGTTCAGGCGTGTGCAGCTCAGCCTGTCAATTGTGAACAGAGACGAGCAAATTCTACAGTCACCACTTTTATCAAAGCATCTCATTAGTACAGTATTTCTTAGCATATATTGTTCTTATGATGATTCCTAGTCATATTTAACGCTCCACGGGATGATTAGATAAAATTATGAGGCAATAGGGTACTCACGTAGTGCGGCTGGAATCTGGGAGGCAGCTGTAAAAAGGGGAATACATTTATTTGATTAATATGCAAAATTTTAATGAACTTATGATAATATTCATAATTAGATGATAACTAATTGCCCAATATTTCTACAAATTTATTTATTAGAATTAAAAAATTCACAGGATCCGGACCGGAGAGAGACATATCAGCTATATTTGGTTATAATAATATATATTTACTTGAATTATTAATTCATAATATCATATTAACATGTAAATCATCCATTCCGTATACAGTTGAAGAAATGCAACCCTCTTGCAAACGTATGTTTTTTGGGGGGTGTGGGGGGGGGGTACAATGGGGGCTGCGCCAGTTCTAAGTGTACCGCATTTCTTGTGCGCCCCCTACCGAACTGATTTCGAATCAGAAAACTGCATATAATAAGCATCTTTAATTAAGCTTTTACGAAAGAACAAATGTCTAACCTGCTTATTCCAATTTTCTACTAGATTGCTACCGCTGATGAGAGACTGCAGAACGACCAAACATTAACACAGTCGCTCATCAAATTTCATAGATACTCTGGTGGGTGGGCGAGACAAAGAAGCCCAAATCCTCTAATGGGCCTCCTAGTGGATTTTTATGGTACTGCAGTCGAACCTTTAGTTTTGATATCTCGTTACGCCTACTTTTGCATCTGTTCTTTAAAGGTGATCTTCTCATGCATACTTACTCCCTTTATCTCGAACGCCCCACCTTAAGCAATCAAAATAACTCTCCCATAGTTTTATTCTGTATTCTGTATAGCCCATTTCTGTGGAATCCACTAAATAGAGGGGTGAGAGTTCATCCTTTGTTACCCAAACAAATGATCCCTACCCCTCCAGGCTATGGCTAACCCCCATTTTTGCTTGGCCGAGTAATTCGTAGCCAGTGGGTCTTTAACATATAAGGCACGCCCTGCCAAAATAATGCTTCTTTGAGTAGTCAAAGTCCTCGGCATTTTGAGAGAAAAAAAACAAACCGTTTAGCCAGACAAAACCTGTTCGACGTAATGTTAGCAATTTCTGGATATCTGAAAGTTGGGGGAGTGGAAAAGGGATTCTTTATTTTCATCTGGCATTACTGGTGATATCTTCAAGGTCATGCCATGGGTG
This sequence comes from Branchiostoma floridae, assembly GCF_000003815.2. NCBI lineage: Eukaryota > Metazoa > Chordata > Leptocardii > Amphioxiformes > Branchiostomatidae > Branchiostoma > Branchiostoma floridae. The sequence goes on along the minus strand of NC_049980.1, from coordinate 4,497,543 downwards.
GTTTCAATGTATGTATGTGCTACTAAATGAAATATTGTTCTTTTATACCCCATTACAGACAATATCACACAGCTCCAACGAAGATTTCAGTGATGAACTGAAGAAAACTTAAGAACATGATTGCAGGGTCATCACCTCACGAGGTTACTCGCACGATTTTCCCGTCTAATCATGCGTTATGATTAGTCCCTGTATTGAGGTTAACTGACATATCAAACTAGGGGACGAAAAAGAGTCTCTAACTTTTGCATACCACTGCACTTATAACTAATAGGGGCACTTTTGAGTCCGTCCAAATTTTCGACATTATGTCTAAAACAAAGATGACATTTTGTGGAAAAGGAAAGGTTCGTCTGCAGCCATTCTAAAAAGTGCGTATGAAATCATTTCAGTCTGTAAATAGGGTATCTCACTTGGCCGGTTCTTGTTGGTTTGTATTTGAGAAAGACGTTGGTTAACAGTTCTGAACACCTGGCCAGTTTGTCGATAATAGTTGCCAATTGGTCGACTTAATTTCTAGTTGTTTGTTTTTTAATATCAAAGAAAACTGCCATTGGCAAAATGTCGCAAACATTTCGCGAACTAGTCTCCAACTAGTCGCCAACAACCGCTATCACCGCAGATCTCTTTCTGTTGAATGTTTGTCTGTTTACATTGGTTTTTAATTTGGTGGCCACGCTGCGATTTCCAAAAAAAGTTAGCCAAAAGTGATTATGTGACCCTCAGGGGGCCGCCATTTTGTTCGTAGAGGTCACACGTATTTTTCCCGTGTGTCACACGTCTGTGTTATCGCAAAGTTGCCGCAAGAATTTGTCGCCAAGAGGCGCAGCCCCATTTGACAGTAAAGATATCAAGATTTGAATGACCACAGATACCCTGAAGACAACGGAGATGACCAATAAGTCCATCTAATCTCTCGTTTTAGGATTCTCTCCTCCAGACTACTTGTTTTGGCCTCGCTGCCCCAGGCGTACAAATACGTTCAAGATGATTACTAGTAACCAGGGGGAGGGGTGGGTGGGAGTTTTGTTCTATACGACTACAGTTCAGAAAATTTCCAATGGCTCAAGATGATTATTTTCTGCACAAGAGGAAAGAATTCGTTGACTCATTTGCAACCTCAATGTGGCAAGACGCGCAGATGGGATAAAAAAGGCAAAGTTTAGCAACAGAACATTATCTTCTGAAGGAACGGTTGAAATAAAATCGTATGGTTCGCTCAGAGTTTTAAAAATTGTTCGTTAGCCCGTGTAAGAGTATATAAAAAGGACATAAGTCAAACCTATCAAGAAAAAACCGCTTTGAAAAAAATGAAAACGAAAAATGTCCCTTTCAAGGACGCTACAACATGTACATTATTGCCACCTGACCAAAATGACCTTTCATTGATTTGTCACCATCAGTTCTGCATTATTAGCTCTTGATAACTTTACGAGCATTCTAACTGTCGAGCAGTGTGGTGCCAAAATGCTTGTAGTTCTGATAAAGTATTAAGATATTTGCTGTATTTTGATATGATGTAATGAAGTTTTAGTTAGCACCTAAACCTGCATCGCGCTAATAAGGTGCACCCACCATGAAAGTTATATTACAGCGTAAAGAAATATTATCAACGATTGACAAGAGACTATAAACATATACCGACATGTTTTAGAACATCTTAAGATAGTCGAAAGGGCTAGGGAAATGAGAAACGACTTTGGCACAATCTCCTTGAAAAACATTCAAAGCTTCCGTAGAAATATCAATCTAAAATATACAGTTGTCGAGCAACAAGTTCTGGATTCTCGTTTAAAATGTTTTTATGCGTTTTTTTTGTTCGCTTCGTTGTTTGATATATCTCAATTATTGGCAGTCCAAAAATGACAAAATCAGGCTGTATGCTCCCCTTATAAATAGCGATGACGTATCACAGTGATCAAGATTTGGTCGCCTTGACTCGGTACAAGGTTAAAACATCTTTTATGCCATCCGCAACTTCAGCAAAATATTGTTTTACACAAGAAAGTACGCGGTGTCTCCACAAAAAAGACCACCTAAACCACTACACGTAAACTACCCGCATAGATATAAGGGCTACGCACAAGGCACGAAAGGGGAGAATAATCTTAAATAATCGGCAGCCCCACCCCATACCAGGCCAAGTCAATTACCGATCCCACGGGGTCTACAGCATTCTTTTACACAATAGAGCGTTATATTTTTCACACGCAGAAGAAAAAAAAATCCCCAAATGTACCAACATTCGCATAAATCTGATGCGCTCCGCATAAATCACAATTCTACAGAATGAATGACATGGGAGAATGAGGTAGAAGTCAACAAAGAAAGGGTTCGGATTTACTCACCTAAGTACAAATTAGCCGCCAGAATGGCGCTGAAAAGCCCAAGGGCAACCTTCATGTCGTTGCCTGCCGAACTCTGTTGCCTCTTCGTTGAATGAATGTCCGTCACACAACTTTAAACTCTACTTTCCCTGGCTGACCAGAGACGTACCGTAGGCAGCGTCGAACCGTCGGAAGCTCAGAGTGTCGGTCTGGATTCGCGCCTATCTACGTAACCGTCTCGTGCGAACCTGTGAACTTCTTGACACTGCTCTTGGCTATTTTTGTCAAAAGTGGCCGAAATCCTTCGGACGCACAACTTGAGCCTCTGACCAGTAGGCAGCAAGTTGAGGAAGCGCACTCTCTCCCGACTAATCAGAAGGAGCGCGCAAGAAATCCGACGTGTACGCGCGCCGGCTCCCTCGTGCACGTATGTGGCGGTACACGGGACTAGACAAGACTACGCCCCTAAACGTTGGCTGTACGCCACACCTTGATGTGACGTCGTTCAAGAATGCAATACATAGGCGTGGTCAGGGTCATCTACACGTACATTCAGGGGTTAAAATCTAATCCTCAAATTTCATAATTCACCATGGAATTATTGAAAAGCTCTTTGAACCAACTCACACAGAGGTACACGTGTACCATTAACGTGATATAGAAATCATATTTCTTAAGTAACAAACGAGTTCCGTTGTAGCCAAGACATGAGACGCTGAACATAAATGAACAAAGACAAAGAAAACTTTTTTCTACTTTTCACATATTTTACGTATAATCTATATTTATTAATCTTCATCTAACTTTAATGATATATAGTTTAACATGGCATATCTCCCCTAAACATCGCCATCGGCTAGACAAAACGATGTTGCAATAGGAAGATGTACATGAGGCCACGTCGTAGTTCGAAGCATGAGTTTTTGCCCTAAAAAGTACCATTAGTTTTGAAGATACGTACCAACTGTGACTAGTGCTGCCTCTGTTATAAAGCTAGATCATAAACGTGCATGATATTGTCGATATTAGGCAGTAGAAAATGCCAGAAATCATCGAAAGGGCGTCTCAGAAACCCCATCCGCAACCCCTAGATAATCGTAGCAAGGTCGGTGACTTATCAACATCTTCAGGGTCATTGCTTTAATGCAAGAGATCAAACGTGACATCTCTGTCAAAGCGAAGAGTATGAATCATGGTGGATGTGCCAGACTTAAATCTTACCCGGCCGACCCCCTAGTTCCCTGGGAGCCAGACAGGACCGGGTAGCTAGCGAGTTTTGTTCGGGGACCCAAGGCGGTCAGCCCGCCGATCTCACATTAGCGCCCCGTGGAGTGTATTAAAGCCCCAAGAAGTTATCGCTACCCTTTTAGCAGGTGGACCTCATCGGGCTTAAACTCTCCGGGGCGCTAATAGGAGATCGGCGGGCCTTGGACCACCGAATAAATTGTCCTAGCTGCCCGATCCCGGCTGGCCCCCAGGGTAACCCCCTAGACTAGTGCTTATTGTACTTTGTCACTCGCTCAGTGAAAGTAGAAGATTGTTATCTTTCAGTGAGAGTCTTGTCACATTCGTCGCAAAGTGAGGGCATTCTTGAGCTACTCAAATATGCGTCTTTAAAATTCAGCTGTCTTGCTACGGAATTCACTGTCTTCGATCTTTTTTTTTATATATAACATTTGTTTTCGGACAGACGAGCGAGGACAACGTTGTACTCCGCTCAAGTTATGAGTGAGTTACGCCATATACAAGGTAAAGCTATTTCACAATATACCTCCCCGACTGAAGTCAGGTACCCATTTTTACACCTTGATGAAGTGAGGAAGGTTATGTAAAGTGATAACCGCCGAGGGTACAGTGAGTATCGAACCCGGGACCTCTAGGTTCCGAGCCCAATACTACACCAGTTACGCAACACACGACGGCACAGATCCCTGAGGGTGGCTGGTTCTGTTCCAGCCTTCTTTAAACTTCTACCACATCAAAATCCTACGACCACCTGCGATGAATGCGACCTCGCCATGTCAATACACAAAGAATGCGTATTTTGTTCTGGTCGAACTTATGATGAAAGATCATTCGTCTCACTTCAAGAATCTTACTGAAGCTTTTGAAAATCTGTGAAAATCCGTTGACTGTTTTGTAGTTGTAATCGCATAAAAACTGTACCTTGGTTTGCAATTAACTGCCATAGAGATGGACTGTGACAAAATTAGACAGTCCAGCACTTGATCTACCCCTCCCCAAATTGTAGGGGCCACGGCATGCTTTTCCTCTCATTACACGCGTTGTTACATCATCGTCTTTGACTGAATCCAACTATGAAACGAGTGGATATAGATAATAATACCCTTTGTTACCCGCAGGCTAATTGCAACCAGGCCTCAAACTTAACTTTTTTCCCTACTGTCCCGCATTGTCCCAAAAATAAATTTCAACTGTCCCGAAGTGAGGATGGACTGTCCCAACCCTATTTTCAGAAATTATGTATTACAACAACTGTAAGTCAGAGTATGCACGCCTGACAACCGCGGGGCAGGCTTTTAGCTAGGAATTCTTTTAGGGTGTACATCTGTAATGTGTTGTACTCTCCGCACTGCGTGGCTGAGCCAAATTTTTGTCTTTGCTGCAACACTACTTTTGTCCTGAGAATGGGAGGTATGTGTTCTTGATTTGAGGTGGGTATGGCTTAAAGAATACATGAGGTAATTTTCAAGTAATATAACACTGATTCCTTACAATATAATGTTTCATGAGTTAATACATACAATCAGGGAGAGTAAATTAACCTTACTGCTAAAGGTGAAACTTGACTGTTACATATATAACAACAGCAAGCTAAAGAAGTCTACAAGAAAATCTGCAAACCAACAGAGGAGAAAGTGTAGCCAGGACTGCCAGGTACATCTTATATTTCTTTTGTGTATCTACTCTGTTAAGAACATAGCTGAAAATAAATGCACTGAAAAGTTACTTGTAGCCTGTAACATCAGCGTTTTAACTTTACACAGTTACAGAAAAATGTGTACAAACATTTAATTCATTGAAAATATATAACAGAAAAGATGTGTTCCAAGGGCAAATTAAGCGAAATTTTCTCAACAAACAACATCCATTTATCAATATTTTAAAAATAAAGACTACAACAAAAGTAATATCTCAAGTTACCGTGAAAAAATCGAGACCTCAGTTCAACATTTTCTACGAATTCAGTGCCGACACCGCCCCCCTCCCCAGTATGTCATCGTCACATTAGCTGTTGTTTTTCCCACATTCTACCGACAAACAAGCAAAAAAAACCTCCAAAACAATCCTATACATGTACTTATCACCATGACTTCAGGCATTCGACGAGTTTTCGTAAACAAATCAAAGTTTTTCCTGCGTGATTTTTCCCGCGAAAACAGCGGGGATATCAGATATTCCACCAATAATGGCGCCTGGGCGCGCTACGTCACGCCGAAATGGCCAATGGGGTGCGACTCTCGCGATTCGCGAGATGTGAGTGAGTGCGAGATTGCGCGATACTTGAGGTAGAATCACCCAAAATGGCGGCTCGGTGCGGGAATCGGCAAATTTTGAACTTTGAGCGAAGTTTCCGGGGGAAAATAAGGGCGTACCAAAGGCGTATATCCAAAAAACAGGGCGTACATTTTGCGATTTTTTTAGCGAAGGCCGTACATTGTACGCATTGCTAGCTAAAAGCCTGCCGCGGGGAGATCGGACATTCTGATGTTGATTCGTTGATTATTTTCCTATTGTCCCAAAAGTGTCCCAAAAAGATTTTTCAGTTGTCCCGGCCTAAATTTTAGTGGTCTCGGGACATCGGGACATAGTTAACTTCGAGCCCTGGCAACGAAACATATAAATTGTACCGATCTGATTGTATATAATGAAGGGGATAGAACAAAGGCGTATAGTCTACATGTACGTTTTTAGATTCATAATTATTAAGACTTGACGTCTTTATCGAATTAATAGCGAAGATGCAGTCACTTAGGCAGATCCATGCGCGTCAAAGATAATACGATAAGAGACGAGTGGGACAAGCCAATTTGAGACAGGACAGAACCATTACAAAGAGGGGTGTACATACACATTTCTGTTGAGAAGAATTAGCCATGACAATATGCCACAAAAGTTGTCCAATGAGACAGCAGAACAATTCATAGAAACGCAAGGGGAATTTTCTATTTTGACCTCAAAAGTACGCGCTCAGATATTTGCAATTGTACCATGACATACTGTATCTCCCTATGATTCTAGTTGGACCGTCTTCAAAATTCTTTGTTCCTATTTAAGCTTTCAACAAGGTGATTACCTAGGCGTTCCCTGACGTCAAAAATATCTCAAGTAAAGATCAGCTAAAAAGCAGAGAGCTACCACCCCCCCCCCACACACACACACGCATAAAATAAATACAACGCCTATTGCATCCAATCCAAGGGTTTCCCGCTATTCTATCAAACAAATGCTTTACAATCCGTAACTTAACTTAACCCTTTTGTCGAACAATCTCCATTTTTTTTACGTAGAACTCGTAAAAAAACTTGTTGACTCATGCTAAGTATAGTTTAGATAATTATCTTAACACCCATCACCACCAAGCACGAAGCCAGATAAGTGAGGACGATCTTTTGACCTTCTTGAAGATGACACCAAAGATTGGCATGTTTTGGCGCGAACTTTGGTGTGACGTTACAAGGTCGTTGACACGTCGAAATAGGGTGTAGCCAATTTTGGATGGGTCAGACATTGCGAGGGCATAGCGTTGAATTTTTCTGATTTTCCTCGTTGGATTGTAGATACGATTATATGAAGTATGAACATACATAATACAATAACCGATGATTTTTTTTAGATTATTGTTACTCCCTAAGTGCTTTTTATGTACCCTTTATGAGGTTACAGCCTTAGGGCAATAGAGTCCTCACTGCTCAATTATGTATTTATTCCGATTCGAAGCGTCTAGAAAAGCCGGGGGTAGCAGAACATAGTTTTCGCCCTACGGGATTTCTACAGTTAAGGACCACAAGGGGACTCACTTTAATGCGGAAAAAAACTAGAGAATGCCACACTAGAGACATTCGAAACATTATAAGATTGAGTTAAGGGTACACTCTACAAAGTATCAAAAAATTAAATGATACGTATCGAGCTTTCACGTACTTTTTTTAATAGCGCTCAGCGGAGGTCAACTGAACTGCAGCCATCTCACCTTGAATCGAAGTTGCGTAATGGAGTGCTTGTATACACTGTGACAAAAACTTGACGATCCGAAGCATGTCAAAGCACATTTAAGCACAGTTTAAACCTGACTGCCCGACATGATTTCATGTAAGACTTTCAAACTAATTCGACAATTTTGTCCTTACTATGTACCGCGTCAGCAATAGAGACAGGGGTCGCGGATAAATGCGGTATTCTGCTACCTTGTTGTGCTTTTGAGGGGGGGGGGAGGGAGGGCAGTGGGGTAGTTGTGGAGGTATATGCCCCAGTTCACAGTTCACGCATCTATCTAACGAACTCAACATTCCTGATATTGGCAAAGAGGTTAAATTTTATCTTATTTTGGTACTTGTAAGATTTGCAGTGGGGGGTGGTGCACTATTTTGTGTAGCGATGTTGTTAGTTCATTCATTTGATATTTGTCAATAGATATACACATGTAACTAGCATTTCCCATCTTACGTCACTGATTCATATACATTCAAATGCAATAATTTCACCTTTTTTATTGTGAAGTATGGCATGGTGAGTAAAAGGCTCTCTAACTTCGAATGCTACTTTTAATTAGTTACACAACAATCTTTATAAGGTGACTTACAAAATGTTTTATTGCATTTTTATCATGGTAGCAAGAATGAAACTATATCATCTTACGCAAATTCTGAATAATCTTATAATGGTGGCATTGAGGATGACAATATGTTTACAACATTGACACAGCTATACGATAGGTAGGTTTCCTTTAGCCTTGAGGCTGTAAATGCCATCGTAACCACAACTATCATTGTGGAATTCCCAGTTTTGTCCGACGATAATTCCAGAAGCATGGCAGAAGTACAAGCTTTCTGTGTGGCCTACTATCCGCTAAAGC
>NC_049980.1:4486777-4489019 GCF_000003815.2 Branchiostoma floridae | reverse complement strand
GTTGGCATCGATACAAGGTGAACATGTTGTATTCTGTTTTAGATTTGTTTTAGCTGTAGAAAGAGACGTACACAATGCCTGGTTATACACGTGGCTATTATCGAAGATCAGGTAGGTTTGAATGCCTGGTTGGTTTTAGGATTATGATGAGATAGATGTATTCTGTGATGAAATCACGTTAATTATGGTACTGTAAAGTGCTAGACTACATAGCGATGAGAAAAAATTTCTTTCTGAGCATTTTATGTTCAATGAATTGTTTTCCAGTTTCGGAAGATGCGCGTTTGGTGTATTACTATGTGACTTCGGAATTTCATGGTGGTGATTTTGTGATTTAGGTACTTATGATCAATGTACTTGGGATGACACAGATTGTACAGAGTGCTACTGGGAGAGAACTAAAAGAGATATTTTGTGTTCAGTGGTTTGATAAAAGGAAATGACCGGATATTGTGTGATATTACATTGTGAATATAATGCCGCTGTGAGAATTGTGATGACTGACAGTGTGAAGAGACACACGATTTTGCTTTGAGTTTTTACAAGGATAGAAACATTAGTTCTTGATTGGACTTGGGTACCAAGGTCAGTGAGGGAAAAGCAGTTCATTTGAGCAATTTTGCTGATGAGGATGAGCATGAAATCGATCTACCTAAATTAATTTTTTGATAGAAAGTTAAGTCTTCACCAAGTTGTCAGATTTGCTTTTCACGGAAAATTGGGTTAACTCCAGAGTTTTTACTCCTTGTTTACAAGAAGATTCATCGTATTTAGACTTGGCTGGACAAAACTATGACTGAATTCTGCTGGTCAGATTGATTTCAAGTTATTAAGTGTTGGGGAAAGTTGTAAGTACAGGATTGACGCTATTACTGTACCGATGTGAATGTAAACGTTATTTAATGATGATGTACAAGTGACATTTTTGTACATGTGTTGATTTAAGAATATCGTGGAACCTTTTTAGAAACGGCACAATTTGGTGATAGAATGATTGCCTTTACGCATTTCTGCTGATAAGTTTAACTGAGAGATAATGTTGTTGTTGTTTTTTTAAATGTTTTCCAGTGACAATTCACGGTGATGGGTGACGTAATTTGAACACAAGTTGGTTGCAGTGTTCTTCAGTGAGAAGAATTGGACATACGTTGGTGGAACAGTTCTTCAGTGAAAAGACTGGTGTACGTCTGGAGTAATGACACACAAGTTTGTTGAGGTGTTTTTCAGTGAGAAGTCTTTGTGATGTATGTCTGACGTAATGATACGCAAGTTCGTTATGGTGTTTACGGTGAGAACACATCGTGATGTATGTCTAGCTCATTGAAATGTTCTTCAATGAGAAGAATTTGACAGTTTTACAAGTGTGAAGTTTGATGTAATTGCACACAAGTTGAAGAGTTCTTCAGTGAGAAGACTTTGTGATTTGTCTGATATTATGACAAACGAGTTCGTTGAGATGTTCTTCAGTGATTAGACTGTGATGTACGTCTGGCGTAATGATACGCAAGTGCTTTTGGGTGTTTTACGGTGAGAACACATTGTGATGTATGTCTAGTTCATTGAAGTGTTCTTCAATGAGAAGAAATTCACATGTGAAGTTTGATGTAATTGCGCACAAGTTCTTCAATGTTCTTCAGTGAGAAGACACCGTGATGTATGTCTGAGGTAACGACACACAAGATAGTTGAAGCGATCTTCAGTGAGAAGACTGTGATGTTATGACAAGCAAGTTCATTGATGTTTTTTCGGTGATAAGTCTTTGTGATGTATGTTTGGCGTTATGATACGCAAGTTCACTGTAGTGTTTTTCAATGAGAAAACATCGTTATGTATGTCTGATGTAATGACACACTAGATTGTTGAAGTGTTATTCAATGAGAAGATTTTGTGAAGTATGTCTGACATCATTACACACAGGTTGGTGTAAGAGTTCTTCGGAGAGAAGACGTTGCGATTTATGTGTGAAGTAATCGAACACAAGTTGATTGAAGAGTTCTTCAGTGAGAAGACATTGTGGTGTTTGTGTGATGTAATAATGTCATGATGGAACACTAAAGCAGGGCAGGCCGTTGAATGGCCCAGCTATGTTAATGCTGTCACTTGATGCCCAGTGCAGGCCGTTGATTGGCCCAGCTATGTTTATGCTGTCTGTCATTTGATGCCCAGTGAGTGTGACGAAAATGCACACAAGTTTGATTGAAGAGTCTTCAGTGAGAAGACATTGTGGTGTTTGTGTGATGCA
>NC_049980.1:4483983-4486164 GCF_000003815.2 Branchiostoma floridae | reverse complement strand
GGTACAGGAACATACTTTGGGTCATGTTTGCACAGGAACATACACAAATTTATTCAAACTTGGTTCTATAAGGACGTTTATTTTTCTCTCGACTTCTTATGCAGGTTTGCTGAGGAACATCGAATTTTACAATGGTTATCATGTAATTTTTCTCTATCTGAGAAGTGTTTGTGATCAGTATAGTGATGGCAGCTCGACACCTATTGCACGCACAGGAAAGGTCAACTGCCCAGTCAACATGTTGCAGAAGTATTGTACATTGGCTTGTATAGATCTCTCTCTGACAGATTCCTTTTCAGAAGTATCACAAGAACCAAATCAGGCTCCAAGTTAAGCACTTCTGGGCGTCGTAGTTATAATACAGCTGTCGAGTTGGACCTCGACATGCAAAAGACTGTTGTTAATGATGTTTCTTGTTTGTGGCTACATTCCCTTTTCCAGACAGACTGCATTACAGATACGGAAGGTGGATCATTGAAGGAGAGGTCGGCTGTTTATATGGCGATAGACTTTTAATCTTGCATGAAACTTTCCCGTGATTTGTTCGTTCGACGCGATGCGGTGCGGTGTCCACGCACTCGCGCCCATCCTAACCCTTGTGTTGGTGTTTCTTTGTGTGTGTGAAGAGTATGAACGCATCGTGAGGGAGAACTGTGTAGGGGTGATGCAGAAAATGATAATTATTTGCGTTTGAGGAACTAACTTCGTTACCGTGACGAATTAGCAAATAATTGAGTTTCTGCAGTAACGCAGGTGTACCACAGGTGTGAGATCACGCACACAGGGCGTGATTCACAGGTGTATGGTAAGTACTTATAGTGCTACAGGAGTAGTCTGTTCATTCGACGCTTGTCACGACACCCAGGAAGCAACAAGATCGTTGTTTAAGGTAATGAAATGTTTGTTAGTGTAGCAAGTTTCTGCCTTTGGCGAAAGTGACTGATACTTGGTGTTTTGTATTTAACAGTCCAATATAATCACTTCTTTGAACTATGTTTTGTGTGTTTCAGGACATGGAGTGATTCTTTTCAGAAAGAAACCCCAGAGAAGATTGGTTGTTTGCGCTAAGGCTCTGGTGCACGTCCCCCATTTTTTGGCCTTCGTACTTTCGGGAGGTTTTTTTAGGGGTTGCGTGGCTGGCAAACAACGTATACAGCTATTTATGCTGTGCTTTACGGTTTGGCTTACTCGATTACGAAAAATCGTGATGTTTGGTATATGTTTGGAATTGGTTTGATGATCGTGTTTGGATATTGATGTTTCGGTGTTATATTGCATTCTCGAACTGCCGTTCTCGTTACGATTGTACCTTTTGGCAAATAAAAGTCTTCCTGCGGTGTCCACGCACTCGCGCCCATGCTTGGCACGACACCCAGGAAGCAACAAGGATTTTCTACTTCTCGCATCAAGATGGAGGCACAGGCGGTCAACCAGGCCATTGAAGTTTACAACCGCTCTTTTCTGTTCGCCATGTCTAAACTGAACTGACGAAAGAACACAAAGAGACAGCTCTGGACTCCTAGAATGAAGGTGAGGAATTTCGTTCCGATAGAAAGGTTTTCTAATGACTGATAAATCAGACGCCGGCTGGCTAACCGTTTTAGAATAGTTTCGGAAGGAGGTAGCGGATAACATTGCAATCAAAAGCGTATGTTCAACAAATGTACTTGCATTGGAGCTAAGAGAGGCAAGAAATACTGAATGGAAGGATAAGGAAGCCGCTAACCAGGCAATTGATTTTTCCAGCTATTTCTTTTCAGGCACTTGGTATCGCTCTTCTTCAAGCAACAAGAATCCCTGATTATGAATTGCTTACATAGGAGAAAAATTGAGGATTACTTCCCACAAAATAAGTACTTACAGAAGCGTGTGCATCTATTGCATTCAAGCAAGAGAGTTTGATTTGATTTTTGTTTCGAATTCCACAAGCTGGGGCTTCGGAATGTATCCAGGTTTGCATGATAATGCCAGTGCTGTCAATAACCGTGTTTTTGTTTCCACTGCAGTTTTTGATCTTGGAAGCTTGGACGCATTTAAGAAGTTTCAAAGTGTCCTTTTGTATGCAATCCCTTTTCTATAGCTACGCATCCATCAGGTAAATAGACTTTTTCTTGTTTTATGGTACGCACATTAATTTGTGCTCTAACGTATGTACCAGTGTCTGGAACAAATGCGTGTAAA
>NC_049980.1:4470272-4483883 GCF_000003815.2 Branchiostoma floridae | reverse complement strand
CCAGTACAGCAGTGATCCGTTCTACAAGTCGGCAGACAGAACCCCCCTGACCGAGACCCAGACCATGAGGGAGAGTGTGTGGGTGTTGGGTGGCTGTCAGCAGTCTTTCCTGTACAAGAGCAGGGAACAAAAACTCCTGCTGATGAACAACATCAAGGTGTCCCACATCACACCTGTAAGTACAGAAAATCAAGTCATACATTGTACACAAATTGCCAACACTCATACTCACTATTTCCATGGTTTGATTATACTGCTGCTGGGATCCCTGACGCAGGGGTAGGCAGCAGTCGGCTAGTCAAAATGATGTAAATTGTATTTACATATACAACCTAGTGTATTCGGTATCACCCACTCAAGATACCAGTCAGATCTCAGGTAGGATCGCCCTATGTCTGATTTTTTGTTTAAAAAATGGCCAAAAATAGTCAGTATTCATTTTGAAGGCATATGTAAACAAAATAGCATAGGCTGGGCCACTATACCCTTCAAGTTGTGCCTAATTTCTACTCATTTGGCCCCAAAATGACACCTACATGTACATGTACATGTACAATGTATGTGAATCCGTAAATACTGCCAACGGTGTCGCCCATTCACAAGTTTTTGACAGACAATGCCGGCGGGAAAAATGACGCTGCTCCGGCAACAAAAAGCTACGAAAATTTGAAAGAATAGCCCTAAATTTTGGAAACGTTTCAATTTTACATCAGTTGGTATAACAATACTATATGAATCATACAGGAAGACCGTTCAACAGTGATAATGTTTCTCATGTGCAAATGTACAGGTTCGTGGAATTAAACTATTTTAAAGACCATTAACTTTGAAGTCATTGTGTCTGTCCTATCTTGTCACTTTTTCTTTCTTTGCACAAGAAGACCACGTGTCTAAAACGACCACTTTGCACTGGTCCCCAGGGTGGTCTTCTTAGACAAGTTTCACTGTACATCAATTGAACGAAGTCTTCTTCGTTACACAACCTTCTTCCGTAAACGTTTCGATGAAAATCTGTCGCCTTCATCAGTACAAAAAGATTTTGTACTGATGAAGTTGACAGAAGTTTGAGAAGGTTGTGTAATGAAGAAGACTTTGTTCAATGTATGTGAAACTTTTGTAAAGTCCAATATTGTGACTTTTGACTTTCTGTATTATACATTTACAGGATGCCCTACAGAGCATACTACAGAAACTAGCCTGGTATGGTGACATCACTCACAAGCTCCATCACATGATTGACAGTGTGATCACACGATCGTTTGGTTGCCATGACAACGGTGAGCCCAGTGTGAGCCGGACACAACAGGCTTTCACGTCAGCACTGCTGCGATGCTTGCAGGACTTCAACAAGAAGTTGGCAGCTTTGGAGAAAAGACTAGTTTTACAAGGTTTGTTGCTTGCTGGGAAACTCATAGTCTCTACCAGACTCCAGCCTGGCTGAATACATGTAGTAATACTAATAGGGGACTTTGGCCAAGTTAGGAATAAAAACCTAGTAAGAGTTAATTGGCTCAAGGGTGAACTGGGGGCTTGACTGCAAAAGACTAACAAATCCCATGGCAACTTATTTGTCCCTATTTGGCCAAATCTCTTTTTTGATCCAGCTGACTCATCTGCTTTGAAACTAGGAAATTCAGACATTGAGAAGATTGACATTGTGATATGTCGGTGCCCAGTGTGGTACAGATCCTCTCCTGGATACTAGACTGTAATTGTACAGAATTACAATCTCTTACATATGCATTTTGTTGTTTTCTTATTTTCTACAGAGGAGCTGATTACCCTGTCTACCATGATGGGGACACTTCAGGAGCAGTTTGGAGATGTGAGTACTGCAACATGACAAATCAAAAGTCATATAATGCTAAATACATATAGCAGTTGCTCAAGCAACTACATGTAGATATGATTTTGGAATTTTGGTGTCCACTGGAGTAACTGCTATTTGGCATATCCTATTGCCTGGATGTCTAACCTTCATTGACATACATGTACATGTAAGTCGCCACCAGTTGGGACAATTTAATCATAGTCAAGGTACCATCTTAAGACTTCTTGTCATTTATCTGTTTTAACTACAAACAACACGAAAGGCTCATCACATTAAACAGTTTTTAGATTGTACAATACATGTACTGCGTCAAACACTTTCCATTTGAATAATTTTCAATATAATTTGCTGTTTACTATTTAAATTCATGTACATAGCCTGGTATTCAAACCTTTTATAGCTGCTGAGTCTCTTCGTCTTCTAAAATATGCAAATAACATTGAGTGGACAAAGACAAGTCTATTGTTCAATGTCTCTTACAATGTACCTCAGAGTCTGTATGCTGACAAGAGCTTCAATAGACTTCTTTTCTTGATTTCTTTCTGACTGTCCTGACAACTTGTAAAATAGAGACCTTCCAATTTGAAATTCCTGTGTTAGAAACAAAACATCCAAAAGAAAAAAAATTCTAGATGTGTGTGTGGTTTGGAGTTCTTCATAATGTGCCAACGTTTTGCTTGATATTAGTTCTATTCTGTGCCTCAGCATTTGAGATGTGGTCTTTGCACGTAATCTCTAAGAATCTTTTAGCAGTATTTCATCTTGTGGTCTTTTTTCTATTCTTCACTGACGAATTTACATGCAAATGTCAAATGTTCATGTAACATAATTGTACATGTATTTTCCCTACAGTTGGAGATGTTATACACAGTGTACCAGTTGGGTGTGGTCAGTCCCTCCACGGACAAGACAAACGATGTACTGAAGGCCTCCAGACTACTGTCAGTTCTGTATCAGAACATCCTACAGTACAACACCCTGGGAGATGCTGCAAACACTAAGGTATGTAAATACTGAAGGCCTCCAGACTACTGTCAGTTCTGTATCAGAACATCCTACAGTACAACACCCTGGGAGATGCTGCAAACACTAAGGTATGTGTACTGAAGGCCTCCAGACTACTGTCAGTTCTGTATCAGAACATCCTACAGTACAACACCCTGGGAGATGCTGCAAACACTAAGGTATGTACTATACTGAAGGCCTCCAGACTACTGTCAGTTCTGTATCAGAACATCCTACAGTACAACACCCTGGGAGATGCTGCAAACACTAAGGTATGTAATACTGAAGGCCTCCAGACTACTGTCAGTTCTGTATCAGAACATCCTACAGTACAACACCCTGGGAGATGCTGCAAACACTAAGGTATGTATACTGAAGGCCTCCAGACTACTGTCAGTTCTGTATCAGAACATCCAGTACTGTAGTACAACACCCTGGGAGATGCTGCAAACACTAAGGTATGTACATTGTAATACTGAAGGCCTCCAGACTACTGTCAGTTCTGTATCAGAACATCCTACAGTACAACACCCTGGGAGATGCTGCAAACACTAAGGTATGTATACTGAAGGCCTCCAGACTACTGTCAGTTCTGTATCAGAACATCCTACAGTACAACACCCTGGGAGATGCTGCAAACACTAAGGTATGTAATACTGAAGGCTTCCAGACTACTGTCAGTTCTGTATCAGAACATCCTACAGTACAACACCCTGGGAGATGCTGCAAACACTAAGGTATGTATACTGAAGGCCTCCAGACTACTGTCAGTTCTGTATCAGAACATCCTACAGTACAACACCCTGGGAGATGCTGCAAACACTAAGGTATGTATACTGAAGGCCTCCAGACTACTGTCAGTTCTGTATCAGAACATCCTACAGTACAACACCCTGGGAGATGCTGCAAACACTAAGGTATGTGTACTGAAGGCCTCCAGACTACTGTCAGTTCTGTATCAGAACATCCTACAGTACAACACCCTGGGAGATGCTGCAAACACTAAGGTACATGTATGTATACTGAAGGCCTCCAGACTACTGTCAGTTGTGTATCAGAACATCCTACAGTACAACACCCTGGGAGATGCTGCAAACACTAAGGTATGTATACTGAAGGCTACTGTCAGTTCTGTATCAGAACATCCTACAGTACAACACACTGGGAGATGCTGCAAACACTAAGGTATGTCATAGCCACAGTATTGTCCAATTTTTCTTTAACATAACTTCTTAATAAGGCCATAGCAAGTAAATTTTATGGATGACATCCTCTTAAAACAGAATTCAAATTTGATGCAAGAGGGCAATAAAAAACAAGATAGGTAGTACATGTATGTAATCTCATGTAAATAATCAAGATGCCCAAATTTCCACTGTAAATTTTGTAAATGTAACAACAATTGTAGTGGCAAAGCATAGTGCTATGAGCCAACATTAGCCTTGTCTTATTCCTCTATTCAAGAGGCACACACAAAGTGACCAAGGTACATGTACACATGTAGTTGCACTGCGCTTACCAATTTGGAAACTACACTCAAGGCTTCATGTATCACACAAGTGTCTCTTCCACTTCAATCAACAACTACCAAGAAATTACGTTGTTTTACTTCTTCAAGTTCAATCAAGGCTTCATGTACCTCACTAGTCACTAGTGTCACTTCTACAAGACAATATAATGAAGGCTACCACACATCATGTTTACCATCTCCCTAGGGGAAAGATTTTTTTGTTATAAATTTGTTTTTCCAAAATCAGGCAAAAATTAATGAGTGAATTGCTGTGGCAGTTAATATTGCTAGAGTTCTACTTACATCAAAATGTGTCGTCAAGAATGCAGTTAGTGTAACTGGTAACCAGTGTTTGTTGTTGTTGTTTTCTCTGCTCAGCTCCCCTTGTTGCTGCCCCTATGGATCCAGACATTACGGCCATACCTGGAGATTATAGATGGGTGGGTAAACAAAGGGAACCTCATCGACCCTGCCATGGAGTTCATCATACAGAGGTACGTTCTTCTATTCATTAATCCTTTTGATTCATATTTTAACTGTGGCATTCGCATTCTTATGTGAATTATGTCTTTCATAGTTTATAACCCTATGGTAGCTGGACCAGATACATGTACTCTGTGTCTATTGTGTGTTTTAAATCATTCATTCAACCTTCCTGACTACTGAAAAATTTTTGGGGGGGATTTTGTGGTGTTACATCAGATTGTTGGGCTCAGAACCAAGTGGTAGAGGGTTTCAATCCCGTCATGTCACTAATCTTGTGCCCTTGGGAAAGGCGCTTTGCACGATTTTTGTCACTCCGCCATGGTGTAAGAATGAGTACCAGACTTTGGTTGGGGAGGCAAAAGGCAATGGAAGGAGTCAGTTGGGCTTCGCTTTCCATTACCGTGCCTTAAGAAACTGCAGTGAGTGGATTATTAACCATTGCTCAATACAGCCTCAAAAGTCTTTGGTACTACCGGTACCTTTTCCTTTTGTCTGTCCTTTTTATATGGGTCCGACTAATAAAATAAAGACATTTAACTTGAGTGTAGTGCCACACTGTCCTCAAAATCTCTTTATTTGTAATATTTGTCTTATAACAAATAAAACAAATCATCATCGTATGAGAGGAAGTTAACAAATAAAATCTTTATGATTTCAGACTGAAGGCAACTTTTTTTTTTAGTCAAACTTTTTAAGATTATTTTTGAGTTCTGAAGTTATGAGTGTCATCCACACACAATGTACATATATAAACAAATCAACATCTCGTAATCACATCTTAATAATTCTTATATAACCAGAAGACACATGCTCTGACTTTAGAATTTATTTGATCTCTGTATGTTGACAGGAATGGAAAGGTAGATGTTTTCCACGAGGATTTCTGGGAGTCAGCGTTCCTTGTGTCCTGTTCTCCCGTGCACCAAGACGACACACCCGGAAGTTCCATGAAGGAGGATGGTCAGGAGGAAAACTTACATGAAGGGAAGACGGACAAAGAAACAAGGTGCAGTAGTGTGAAAATAGTATTACTAGGGATGTGTATTGGTACCATTTTTTTCCGTCCCTCGGATAGGACATAAAATGGTGGTCCCATGTCTGGGGAGAGCCATGCCCCATGCACGTTAAAGAACCCCCACACGTGCGATGGTGCAGTGTGGGATGGTGCAAAATCTTTCCGTCTAAAATTGGTGATTCTCTACAAATCACCCGGACTCCAGGAAGAATAGTGACATATCAGTCACTAATGCATGGGTATCTGTATAATAACTGAACCAAACCAAACCAAACCAAATCAAACCCAGCACCAGTACAATAACACAAAGTCATTTAGGATAGAGCAAGTTCATTTTAAGGAGGACATTTTCCACAGACTCCAAATTTAGTGAGAGTGTAAGAAAACAAGATGGGTAAAACAAGCTAGTTAGATGTCTAGATTTTTAGAATAGACACTGTTTGATTATACATGTAGTGACAAAACAATTCCAAATTGGTATTCAGTCATATGTTCAACCTTACTTAGTATTGTTTGTAAGTTACTAGTAAGTGTAGATTTTATGATGAAGGCAACATTTTTCTTTGCCAACCTTGCACAATGTGTCAGGTTTGGGTTGTCCCTAGGATCCATTGAATCAAATTTAGTACAGTACCTTTTGGCCTTTCATGTATATCTGAAAAAATAAGACATGCTTTTACATTTTAGTTTGTTTACAAAATGTAGGTACAGGTTTACCAGATCAGGATGTTACATGTAGGCTTTATCAAATGTGTTTAATACAATGTTGTAATTGGTAAACCCCATTTTAAGGCTTCTCATTCCAATTCTTGTTCTTGTTTTGAAACAGGGAGAACCAGGAGGAAGAGTTCATTCCAGTGTTCCTCAAGTCGGTGTTTAAGGAGATTATCCTAGCAGGGAAGTCCATGGAACTACTCAAGGCTCTGGGCAAGATGGGAGGGAGAGTCGGTCAGTGCTCAGATTTTGCTCCTCATTTATCATTATTGAATGTTATTATTACAAACATTTTCATATCATAAGCAAGGTCCGCTATTCCTATTTATGGTTCTGTAACAGAATTGAACTCACTCATTCACTATCCGTGGTAAGAGTATACTGCTGCTGGGACCCCTGACGCAGGGGTAGGCAGCAGTCGGAAATATTTTAAACAAAACAAAAATTAATGTAACACTGGATAGTTTTGCTTCTTTCCTAGAACTGCAGCACCACCTTGCTCTATTTCAGGTCGTTTTCCCATTTATACATGCCAGAGCCTCAAATAAAGTAAGCACTCAAATTTTAGCAATAACTTGCAGCACCTTTCAATTTTTGAAAAGTTTAAAAAGTCTATACTACTATCATCATGATTGTATTTCCACGTATGCCTGCAATTAGCCTTTGCATGAAGTTGATTAGTATCTTCTTCCCTTGCAGAGTTCCCAGTTCCGCTGTATGAAGAGTTTGTCCAGTCCCTGCAAACCTTTCTGGAGGTAACAGACGATCTGGACCAGACCGGTTCCAGTCTGTGTCCACCAGACCATGTGGGACCTGTCATGGTATCCAGTGCCATGTTACACAGAGTACTGGACACAGCCGTGAAGGACAGTCTTCTAGATAAGAACTTTCTAAAGGCCATTGTGATGGATTCATCGGAACAAGAGCAAGATGGAACAAGGTAATTATTGATTCCGAAAATAATTTCATCATGTTGGTAGGTCATAGGACATAGGAATTTTCTTTTAGTAAAGTTTTACACAACCAGTTACTGTAATTCCTGATTTTTTCCATGTACTTTTATGTTCACGGTTTTCACAGTGATGACTGTAACTTGAACTTATCATTACTGATAACAAATAATACAAGATACTTTTTCATATGCACCTGCTGCCACCGTGAACATTTAGTTCTGAGAACAAGTCAAATTTTCACAGACCGTGAAAGTTTGGTACCGTGAAGACAAAGTGAATTACGGTAATCTCACCTGCTGACGTTTCAATGTCTGTCAGACATAATCCTCTGCGAACTGGAGTTCTGCTTCTCACTGCTACATGACTGCTTCTCACTGCTACATGTATATGACATTGCGGCCGATGTAGGTGGCACTTTTGCGTTGAGAACACTATATTGTCGGAGATACTATTTGTACCATTTTTTGTCAAGCGTCAAACTGAGGAAAACTTGTTTGTAACTTCACCGCGAACTTAAAACCACCGCAAACATTTTTCTATGGCAGTAGGAGACTGCAGTGCATGGTGCTACTGCAAACTTAAAACCAGCGCAAAAAGTCCTTTTTCCTGCTATTGTGAAATTAAATCTCCGCAAACTTAAATGCAGTATGCTGATGTCACTGGCATGCATTCAAAGCTCTGATTGGTTCGTGTCACAGAACAAGAAGAAGAATATTGAGGAAAGAAGAACACACCAGCAAAAACAATATGTTTGATCTGAAACTTGGAAAGAGAGACCCTATTAGGATTCAATAAACCACATCTTCACATGTACATTGTAGCAATATAATAATTATTGTTAATTAAGACTTGATAGGTAAATAACACCACAAAATACACATGTAGTCCATTGAGGCATCCAACATCTGCACATATACACCCTGCTAAGCAAGCAATTATTACTAACATTATTTCTATAATTATGGCTTAAAACTTTCCGTAGCAATAGATTTCAAAATATGGTAAAGCTGTGTCTATACATTCAAGGACGTGACATCTAAGAGATGTCAATGATGATTTCAACTGAAGGACAAGAATGACGTATTCAAAGTCTTATTCAATAATTCTTCTCATATTTGCTACCTGCATGCCAAAAAGGTCGGCAGTGCAGGCATATTTCTTGGAAAAGATAGACTGTTAAAAGCAATTAGCATCCCTAAGCATGGTTACTACTAGTTGTTCACGACATAGATGTCATAATAAAGGCAACTTAGTTTTCAGGCCAAAATTTCTTTTTATTTGCATGCTTGCATCAGTTTTGGGATCTAATGTCATTCATATAATCAAATCAACATGGCCTTATTTGAAGAAAAAAAATGTTGCCTTCCCTGACAATACGGGAGCCCCTAAATCTTAGTCTAAGTGAGTTTTGCCCATCTTGTGCTGCAGCTGTACTTTAACATACATGTACATGATGTGCTCGACAGTAACCTCTTGCAAACTACATTTCAGGGACCATCCATGAGTGACGGCTAGCAATTGCAAGCATTCAAACTTAGAATTCTTTAATGTCCCTTTGAAAGCAGCATATTACTGTTGCTGCATAACAAACATATTCACTTGCTGGCAGCTTCACTAACGTCACCCCTCAGATTCCAACCATGCCTCCTGTCAACAAGACCGGCAATGAGGGAATATTTCTTATAAAAGGGGGAAAAACCAATTAAGAGGGCTGCAGGTTGTACACAATAGCTGTTGTGTTGGTCTAGCAAATGTTATGTAGGCATGGCAACAGTAGGGACCAATCAAATCAAAGCATAGATCTACAAATATGACATCATAGGAAAGTTTGTCCAAACTAGAATTTAGGCAACATTTTTGAGAAAATGCTGGATGTTTTCTTCCCAGTAATTTATAATGCCTCTTAAGAAACTATAATAGGTTTGCTATGATTGCAAACGTGTAATTACCAAATATATACAGGTTTTGCGATAATCACAAACTGGTGATTGTAAATATTTGCATTTCGTTCATATTTTGCTGTAATACTATGCTCTGCATGTAATACTGTAAAATGCAGAAACTTTTGCGGTGGTTTAATGTTTGCGGTTTTCACGGTGGCCACTTCACAGCAAACTTAAAACCACCGCAAACATTTTTCCATGGCAGTAAGAGATTACAGTGCATGGTGCTATATACTACGAACTTAAAACCACAGTGAAAAGTCCTTTTTCCCGCTGAAATTAAATCCCCGCGAAATTAAATACATTTACAGTATGCTGATGTCACTGGCATGCATTCAAAGCTCTGATTGGTTCATGACAGAAGAAGATTTATTGAGGAACGAACAACAGCAAATTTTATGTTTGATCTGAAACTTGGAAAGAGAGTCACCCTATTAGGATTCAATAAACCACATCTTCACATGTACATTTTGTAGTAATATAATAATTATTGTTAATTAAGACTTGATACTTAGGTAAATAACACCACAAAATACACATGTAGTCCATTGAGGCATCCAACATCTGCACATATACACCTGCTAAGCAAGCAATTATTACTAATTTCTATTATAATAATAGCTTAAAACTTTCCGTAGCAATAGATTTTAAAATATTGTACAGCTCTATTTATGCATTCAAGGACGTGGCATCTAAGAGATGTCAATGATGATTTCAACTGAAGGACAAGAATGACGTATTCATAGTCTTATTCATTAATTCTTCTCATATTTGCCACCTGCATGCCAAAAAGGTTGGCAGTGCAGGCATATTTCTTGGAAAAGATAGACTGTTAAAAGCAATTGGCATCCCTCAGCATGGTTACTACTAGTTGTTTTCAAGGGTTGCTATATGTATCTATGGCAACAGCCCACGTAAGTCTCATTGAGCAAAGCGCTGTCGTGCCGTTCCGCGCTCTCCCGCAGAATCAAACCCGTTACGATCAGGTGTAGACGCATCGTCGCTCCTGCCTTCGAATCCAGCCATAAACTGAATCAGAGTCCGCCACAAATAGAGAATCTTACAACCTGCCTCAGACTGTAGAAGATTCAGCTCCACCATGTTCAACAACAGCTCCAACCCATGGATGCTCCCCGAGGAGACATCTGCTCCTGAGTTTACAAGCTTACTCGGCTGCTACAGGTGGCATCTACAGAACAATACCGCATCCATCGCACAAGCCGACGAAGCCTGCTCCATGCACGAGGACCTTGTGAGACTGGGAACAGGGACTGACATTGTCTTTTCCCTGATAGGACTTATCGAAATCATCGCCAATGCTGTTGTGATCTTGGGAATCATCGGTACAAAGAACTGCGCAAACCCATCTACTTCTTCCTGGCAAACCTGGCAATGGCTGATGTTTTTGCAGGCATTGGACTCCTGTATCACACAGTAGGTCATGTTGGACACAATCAAATGTATGACTTTTCAGTGACTTATTTAAACTTCCTCATATTCAGTCAGATGACTTCGGCATCAGCCCTATCTCTATTGTCTATAAATAGCTATGCTGGTGTAAAGCATGCTATATACTTCCACATCCATGCCGATAGTGCT
The DNA here is from genome assembly GCF_000003815.2 of Branchiostoma floridae. Taxonomy (NCBI): domain Eukaryota; kingdom Metazoa; phylum Chordata; class Leptocardii; order Amphioxiformes; family Branchiostomatidae; genus Branchiostoma; species Branchiostoma floridae. The sequence goes on along the minus strand of NC_049980.1, from coordinate 4,472,827 downwards.
AAACTGCGTGCAGTCGTAGCTATGATTGTTTCGTGGATTATTTTCTCCTTGTTTGCCTTCTCCCCCAGTATGGGCTGGAACTGTCTCCATATGGAGACCCTGACCACTGATACCTGCACTTATTACTTTCCCCAGGCCTATATCATCATGTGCCTAAGTATAATGTTCTTGATGTGCATGGTCATGTTGTTCACAAATATAAGTGTGTATGTAGCGATCAGAGACCGAGAAAAGAGAAGGCTTGAACAGGCAGGGGTTCCCCCGGGGGTAGAAGGAGAAAATGGTCCTGTACAAAACATAGCGGGGGGTAACCAGCCAAACAATGCTGCACAAGAGGAGGCACTGAGGAAATATGAAGCAAGGGTGTACAAGTCCAGGACTGTAATGATTTATGTAGTTGTGGCTTTTGTCTTTTGGCTGGTACCCCTCCTGCTGATGGCAGTGTGCAGTCGTTACCCAAGTACCTGTGCTCGCTGGATTGGTCCGGAAATATTATTTTCATTCTATTCTCTGAACTCGATCATAAACCCGATGGCAACCCTCATCCGCACGGAGGAGTTAAGGGATGCAATCCGGCAAAAAATGACAGGCATCCATCAGACACTTGTCACCGTGATGCGAGGAAACCGTGTGGACCCACAGGGAGACCAAGCTGGAACAGGAGGTCCCCCAAATCTACAGCAAGGTTCTGCACATGGAGAGGGACAAAACACACCAGGTCTGGCTCCAGATGATCAGCCTCAAGTGGGAAACCAGAACCAAGCTGGAACAGGAGGTCCCCCAAATCTACAGCAAGGTTCTGCACATGGAGAGGGACAAAACACACCAGGTCTGGCTCCAGGTGGACAGTCTCCAGTGGGAAATCAACACAATATCATCCATAATGCCAACGGAATGGGAGGGCCAGAGGATTCGCACAGAGGGCCAGGAAACGGAGATATTGCCATAGTGGACATAGACTGAAACGAACTGACTTGGAACCACTGAACATACTGCTTAATCTACAAGTACAATGTTACAGCACCACTAAACAACAGTGGCAAGTACTGTTATGTAGTCCATGGTTACTCTGTGGTGTTAAATAATGGAAAATGTTTAACTTAGTTTACATGTATATGCCTTCCAATAGTAACTGTTTATCATTGATAGATATAAAACAAGGCACTGTAAATTGCTTGCATCAATTTTGTAGAATAAAACTTGTTTTATTCAATTTTATTGTCACCTTGATTATGACTTTATAATGAATAAAGATCTTCTAAGCCATGTTTGTGCTTGGTTGTACTTATTTCTACAAACAAACAAGAGTTCTTAGAACATGGCCATCTTTCCTCAGCCAATCAGGAGCGAGTATTTCTTGTGACTATATCCACATAGTATGGTGTCCCTAGGGGTAGGGGTGTACTAAGTAACGAATAAATTGACTAAGTTGGAGACGCCCACCATTCAACTGAATGGTCTCCCTTGGGGTAGGGGTGTACCAACCAACGAATAAATTGACTAAGTTGGAGACGCCCACCTTTCTCATGCAAATAAAAGCAATTAAAGAATTAACAAAAAGGGAAACAGCAAATCAACCTATGTTACTGAACATCTTTATTCATAACATAAACAAAGGAAATTCTTACGATCTTGAAAGAAAGTCAGAAAACGAACAAGACAATAATAAAGAGTTTCTTGTAACAAGAAAATGTACAAACAGCGTTACATCAAACTTTCAAAGACATGAAAAATATAACCTCCTTGGTTACATCAAGCTAGGGAACAGGCTCCCAGATAGTAAAGAAAAACTAGTAGAGATGCTACATAAAAACATGCGAGTTAAATTGATCAAAACGATCAATACTTCCATAAACGAGAAACAAACTAAAAATGCAGGAAGATAATGCATGATGTGGTCTACCAGGAACGGGTCAAACTGGGAACAGGACAGCTCGTCAGAACGGTTGCTCCAGCACAGCAGGGCGAATGAAATGGGGGAGGAGGCAGGAGCGACATCGGCCGGTCTGTCTGGCAAGAACTGGTCGGGATCAAAACTACAGAACAGTTTGGCAGAGATGCCACCATGCTGCAGCAAAACGTTTTACACCAGCTCGAGCTGGAACTCAGACATGTCGGGTTGTGTACGGAACTCGCCTGAACATACTGTGAAAACGGCTGAACATACTCGAGAAAATGGGCCTCCCTGAACATACTCGAGAAAATGGGCCTCCATGACATGCCACGTCCTGCTCATTTGAGGTCAGGTTGGGAACTGGGATTGATCTGACATACACCCACAGAACAATGGCATTGTGGTGCAAAAAAGTGTTGTAAAACCAGACATGAATTTCACACAAGCCTCATGAGGAAAGGTGTGAGGCGCCATCACCAGGGTCATGAATGGGAAATAGGAGAAGAATATAGCCTGTCTGTTCGCTTGCTAGGAAAACAAACTGCATGTTTCTAATGACTAAAAAAGTGTATTTTGCTTCGGAAAGATGGCCATGTTCTAAGTCAGATAGATCCTGGTAGTGTCCTGACTATGTGGATTTGGTTTTCACTGCCAATGAAGC
>NC_049980.1:4467689-4470172 GCF_000003815.2 Branchiostoma floridae | reverse complement strand
GGCGGAGCAGTACCAAATCCACTATAGTCAGGCCACTCCCATGATCTATCTATTACAGAGACCTCGTACCTAAAATATTCAGAGCTTTTTTTACATTATAATGCTAAATGTCTTTTACAACTACTCCATGCATGATGACTTTCATGTTAAACTAATCAACACATGTTACAAATATGTGATTTCCATTATTGAACTACATATTTATTCAGACTAAGAAATTATGGCATTTTGCATCAATTATGCAATTGGGACCTTATTTTCATTATAGGTAATCCTGCACCTGTCCTTAGTTATATACATATTTTGAAGTCTTGTGACTGGAAAACACTGAAATTCTAGAGAATCCTACTTAATTATGCAAATTTACATCATTTACATCTTCTATTAACTATGCAAATTTCATCATGATTTACATTTATAGAGACTCCTATTTAATTATGCAAATTTGGACGATTCCAGACGTTGAGATGGTCATTGTTCCCAGACGGAACAGCAGAGAAGCGATCTATATTTAGTGTATAATGAATGTCAGAGCTAGAACCGACTGCATGACTGTATATACATACATGTAGTATACAATGAACGCCTGAGCGAACTACTTTCCGGATGGTGCCCCGGGCATTCCACTCCACACAGGAGTGTTATTTTCCGATAGATATTAATTTTAGGAAGTAATATTATATGATAAAGTACCCAGTGCAAAACGTTTAGGTAAAGGTTAGAGTCCATTCCAAGACACCATGAGGGTTTTTAGGCGATATTTATAATTAGTCTGAATTAATTTTAATAAAAGAATATCTGAGCCACAATAATTAAATTCTTTTCAAAAAATTGACTAAGAAAATACTCATCTATTTGAATTCCTTTGAATATTTTAGAAACATTTTGAAAGTAACTGTACAAAAATATCTTTGTTTAGAATAATTATGAAACCTCTGTGTGATTATTTCACATTTACAAATATTTACAAATATTTGTAAACTTAACCAAATGGTAAAATTGGTTTATTGCCCCCATAAAAGTAAGCCCTATTGTTGCATCTGTATATTTTTAGATTTCACTGCTGGGCACTGGTGGATCCTTTGTGGTGGGCCATTGTTGCATGGCACCCAACCATACTTTGCAAGGATGTGTGAATTGCTATCTTTCCAGACCACTGAACCATTTACAAAAAATGGTAGAAAATGGTAAATAATGGTAGAATGCTGTTATCATTATTTAGAAACCATCAGAAGTATCCAATTTCACACCATGAATATTTCCAAAGTTTTACAGGACCAAGGAAATATTAATTTATATTTTTCAACTGTTGAAACAGTGTTAAAAATATTTCTGAAGTATCAAATGTCCTAGACATATAATTACAAAACTTTAAAATCAATTCTAAAGGATGGCAACAAACATCTGCATGGTGTCTTGGAATGGACTCTACAAACTAATTTCAGGATCCCTAAGAAATCTAGTCTTGTTATGTGTTCTTTGCTATCTGATGAGCAATTTGCTTTCTCGGTGGGCTTAGCGATCCTCATTTATTCCGAAAATATGCACAATAAACAAAGTGTCCATGCGTATAGGATATGCATGGGTAGGGTATGCATGGGTTTAGTGAATGTCATATTGTTTTACAAATTAAATCACACATCGCGCAATGTGAATTCCACAAAATTCGGCTGATTTTATGTATGTATTCATTGACACATTATCTATTGGAAAACACCACCCCCTTCTGGAGTGGAATGTCCCTTTAAGGGCTTTGCTCCTTTGCAGTTAGATTCACACACTTTCATGATTCCACCTTGGTGTACAGGACTGGTGTGCCATTAGAAGGTAGTCAGCCTGTCCAGCTGGCCCTGCAGAGATGCCTGTACCCACACATCCTACAGAGGTGCTCCACTGTCAGCAGACTACTGGTGGAACTACTGAAAACTGAGTATCAACTTGAGGACTACCTACAGGCAATGCAAGTAAGACTAAACCACCCACCCCCTCACAGGCTTTTTTAGCCAGGCATGCATTCAGGCGTCACTTGGATGCGTTTTCTTAAAATTACGATAAATTGAATGCACTAGACGCCCGTACACTGGGGAGCAGATCGTCTGACAAACATGAAATTCTTGACCAGGGATGCCACTAGGTCATGTGTGATCACTAGCAGTCATGACAAAAAATGAAATTTGCCCCTCTGGATGCCTCTTATACTCTGCATCATGCCTCCAGACCCCCCTACAATAGTTGCACCAGCTACATGTACAAATGTATATCACTTACTGCAAGGAGCTTTTGATAAAAGCTCCTTGCTTACTGCGACTCACCAAGGAATTTGGAGTAGTTACATGAAACAGGATTGTACTGTGCTATGAAGAGCAATTTTCTTAAAGTTTATGCAGAATATCCTTTCTAGCATTTTACAGAAAAAAATAATGCCGGTTTCATATAAGATTTGCTTGATATGATAAGATAAGTGATTGCTGGTAAAAAAATGA
>NC_049980.1:4438123-4465623 GCF_000003815.2 Branchiostoma floridae | reverse complement strand
ACTATTTTCAATCATTGACTTTTCAATTCGATGAAACTTCAGTGTTTCATGATTTCTTGTTTCCCACTGTACAGACCTCAGGAGTCCAGATGTTCAGGCTGAGACTGACCAACCAGAGGAGTCAGACGACATCCCTGCCAGACAGAAGGAACACAGGATGCACCTCCTGAGACTCCGACTTCTACACTTCATCAACGCTCTGCACAGCTACTTCATGACGAGGGTAAGGAGTTTCCTTCTGTTTTTAGGCTAGGACAGAAGATACAAAAACTGTGCTGCAGTACCAATGTCATACACCAGGTGGCCCAAAATCAGCTGTGACCATCATATTCCCTACCCCTAATAGCCACCAAATATCATACATTCCCAACTTGGTGAAAGAACCAAAAGCATCTTCCCACAGCCATTCTCACTACGTCTTACATAATATGTAATTTGTTTTCCTTGGTAGGAAAACATATTGTTTTCAATATGGTGTGTTATTCTTTTTTCTTCTTCTCTTCTGCAATGAACCAATCAGAGCTTAGAACTGCCATTGTAATGAAGGAAGCCGGGGCCTCGGCGATAGAAAATGAATCACAGACGCACGAGATCTGCCGTGGCCAAGAAACGATCTTTATTCTCCCCTGTCACATCATGACTGCCTCTGTCTGCCCTCTCCTTCTGAACTGACCTGGGACTCTGGTGTTCCTTCTTTTTATCTCTTAGCTGGGTGCTGACGTAAACAAAACAAATTCTTCCCACATGTACTTGACAGGTCATTAATTAACTGTGATCGCCCCTTTGTTCTTCCTTATCTGATCTACTGGTCAGCTAAAATACAAGATGTTTATCTGTGATTATCAGAATCTGTGAATTTCTAAGAACCCACCCAAGAATCATTTTAAACAGATGTTGTCAATATGGGCTCTATTACACCATGAACCAATTAGAGATTAATGACATCAGCATATTAGCTGTACAGCAAATATGTGTATTGTTCACCAATGTATATTATATATATCATGTTTTAGTAGTTTTTGTTGTACTCAAACACAACACAGCTATTGGTCGAGCCTTACAATAGTATCGTGTGTAAGTAGCTTGACAAGAGGCTACTGGGAAAACATTCAGTAATTTCTCACAAAAAATGTTACCTGTAGTTTTCACTGACTCGGAGGTATCTTTTTACCTTCAACAGATCCTCTACACAACAGCTCTGGAGTTTAGAAAGGAATTTTCAGAGGCTTCAGACTTGAGTAGAGTGGTGGAGGCCCACACAGCTTTCCTGACTAAGCTGTATCAGAGGTGCATGTTGCACAAGAAGGTGATTATTCAATTTTATTATTTTTGATGAACAGGTGTGTTCCTCTTCTTCTTTCATCTTCTTCTTCACAATTAATGCAGATGACGTACATTTGTAGAGTGTTATCTTCTTGTACTTGCAATTCGCGCAAACTTTCCTTTAAAAATGGCCATATTGCATCTATTTTAACAAAAATGTAGTGACATATTTGGTCAAGAATAATTGTGCATATTTCATTGTTTGCCAAGTTGCATAGATTATGTTACTGATGTTACTTAATGAACTTTTTCTTTTGAATTAGTGACTCACAATGCTATTATTGTAAGGAGAGTCTAAAGGTAAAATATTGTGTCCAAGTAGCTTGGCAAAAGGCTACAGGGAAAACATTCTACATTTTTACAAAAATGTTGCCTTGGAAACATTTGTAGTGGTGTAACAGTTTTTATGTTGACTTGACAATGATTTGAGAGTTGGAAGATACATGTAACGCTAGTTCTCCATTATACGCGAGGTAACCTATATTCGTTCTACTTACAAACAAGGCCTTTATAGGGATATCAAGTCGATGGACAGTGGTTTCAAATTGCATTTTTGTAAGGTATTGCAGTTTGAAACCACCGTCCGTTGACTTAATATCCCTAAATACCCTAGTCTTGAATACAACGGATAAAGGTTACCCCGCGAATAAAGGTGAACTAGCTTTATGGATAATAGACTTTCTCTCTAAAGCCAAGAATTTTGGATCGCACCATACATGTATCTGTTACAGTAACTGTGATTTTCCCTGGTTAAATTTTTTCCTCCATCTTTAGGCCGGGCTGTTGAAAATGGCTGTCAGGAGAATGTTGAACATGGCTGTGAGTTTCCAGACCCTCTGGGACCATGGCCTTCACAACATCAGGTAAGTTCCTTGAGCTACATGTACATTTTACACACATGTATATTGCATATGAAATGGAGGGGGTGTAACACAATAGTCATATACACCATCTATGTAAATGAAGGTAAAGGTACCTTTGTGTAGCCCTGTTGTATTATATACACACTTGTCTAGGGCTAAGTGCTATTGGACATATATAACATTTTGCTTGCAGTTTATGTCAGGACTTTATGGGTTTTGTCTTCATTAAAAATTACGAATTTCAGTTCCATTGTTTAACATTTACTGTGAGGTGCATGTGGTGAACTCTTACTCTTAGAGAATTGAATTTGCATTCGACATTCAGATAAAAGATAGCATGATAGTAACACTGGTAACAATTACTACATTATGTATTACTGGCCTTTCTTGATGGATTTAATAATATTATAATCTCAGTCTCATTCTTGAGATGCTATATATATGCAGTGATTTACAAGTACTTACAGGCATATTTTGTTTTTCAAATCCGCAGCCTTGAATCACTGGAGACAATTGAAGATGAGTTCAAGAAGTGTAACGACTTCCTGGGGTCCTTCTTCATCAACATGTCCAGAAGAGGATCCTTCCCACACATGGAGTCTCTGGCCTTGTCTCTTAGAATGGGCAGTACATGAAACTAGTCCGACACATCAGAGACACTTATTAAGAAACCAACTGCTATACACTGTACTGTAAATGCAGAAAATTTGTTTGTGGTGGTTTTATGTTTGTGGTTTTTGCAGTGGCCACTTCACCGCAAACTTGAAACCACCGCAAACATTTTTCCATAATGATTTAGTTTTTGACTACAGTCTTAGAATGGGCAGTACATGAAACTAGTCCGACACATCAGGGACACTTATGAAGAAACAAACCACGAACTTAAAACCACCGCGAAAACTCCATTTTCCCGCTAACGTGAAATTAAATTTCCCCGCGAACTCAAATCCATTTACAGTATACAGGAGCTAGCTTTCGTCATTTGCTAGCTTATATAAAGAGACGGAGCAAGAGCAATAAAGAGCAACAGATAGCTAGAAATCAAGAGAGAAAATTAATAATGAATGATTATTATTCATGTACAAAGAGAACTTGACTGTATAGCACTATATCCAAAAGACTTGTGTATATATTACGTTTTATAGCGTGCATAGTAAATGTACGAGGGTGCTTCAAAAAGTAATGTCACTAGTTTTATAACAGGCTCATTTTTTCATCGAATGAGATGAAATTTGGCACAAAGGTAAAGGCACATATTCTCTTGAGATTAAAATATCTCAATTTGTTGTTAAATTTCTTATGAGCAACTAAGTTGATTTCAAGATAACCATACCCCTGGAAGTTTGTCAGAAGATCAGTTCCTCTAGATCTGACCCTCTTATAACTACTGTAGGAAGCCGAAATTTCATCTGTATAATAACAAATGTCTCTATAGGTTACATGCCAATTTTCATATCTGAACTCCCAATGGTTCATCTTTTACAGCTGCTAGAAAGGAGCGAGTTACTATATTACAGGCAGTTTGATTAATAGCCAAATACGTGGTTTATTTATCAAAGGTTTTGTAGACTAATTTTCCATCAACCAAAAGATACGAAACTTTGCACATTTATTGGTTGTTTCAAGACCAAGAAGTGTGCAAAGTTTGATTTCTTTTTGTTTATTGAAAAGTCCACTACATAAACTTTAATCAGCCCACCCCTGATTAACGGCACTGATGACCGGGGTCATACCTTACTTCACCCAAGGAACGAAAAAAGAAAACATGATATTGGATTTCAATAGTGAACATTGGCATGTGCCTTATGAAGAAATAGAACTTGATACATGTGCAATTTCAGCTTCATACAATAGCTACAAGTGAGTCAAGGACATTATCAATTGCACATAAATTGAACCTCTAATTTCTTTCGACGGGATAACAAGGGTGTGGTCAGCTAGAACTCAAGTCGGTCACTCATAAAAATGTGAACAACAAAGTGAGCTATATCAATCTCAAAAGGAGATATGGCTTTACTTTTGTGTCAAATTTCAACTCATTCGATGAAAACATGAGCCTGTTATGAAACTAGTGACATTACTTTTTGAAGCGCCCTCGTAGCATGCATGGTCTTGTGGTTACAATGTAGACCTTCCTCTGGATCAAAAAGCTGTGAGTTTGAATCCTGACTGTGTCGCTCACCTGACATGCACGCATGCATACTGAAAAGGGTTGCAGTCCTTAGGACAGGACATTAAGATGTGGTCCACTGTTCATTGTGTGTTAAAAATGAACCTGTAAATACTGTACAATCATATAGCATCTTCTCTGTCATGTCCAGAGCTAATTCATTGAGCCAACAGGTTCGAATTTGCTTACCGTGTTCTGTGAGATTTGCAGCTTGTTACCATCTGATTTTTCTTTGCACATTTGTCAATATGCATTTTGTGATGCAGTATGGAACAATTGACAAGTGGAAAATAAACAACCGAAATTCAGTGAGCCTGACTCTTGATTGTAGAACAATAAGACATGAAGGCTGTTTGTACAGTCCCTTAACTGATGTAATCTGATAAGGTGGGAAGTCGGAATGAAATGAGTAGGGATGTGAACCAAAACATCAGGTACAGATACCAGACATAAACACTGAATAAAAATACAACACATTGTATTACACATTGTATTACTCAGGCCAAGGAACCAAGGGTGATTTGGAATACACCGTGTTGTATTTTATCTATGTCATACCCACATAAAAAACATAAACTTCTATGCAAATACCATAGAAAGTAGGTGCCTGATCATCCTCGAACATAAAAATGTAACAGCATCAGTTCCAACACCTGAATCTGTTATTCATCCCCACCTTGTTGGATACATGCCAATAAACCGCACAAAATCACTACAGCCCTCATTTTTTCGAAACTTGTACTCAGGCGTCAGTAACTTCTTTCTGACCTGGAGGTCAGAGGAAAAGGGTCATTATCAGGTGTGTTTTGTCTCAAATATCCATCTATTCAAATGGTGGTATGCACTCTAAGGTCAAATTCAACATTAAGGAAAAGACTTGAAACATGATTTGACTATGTGGTCGAACCTTGCTAGATGGTTCTTATATCGTATCCTTTTGCGTTTGAATCATCTAGAGTGCCAGCCTCCGTAGTGGCCACTGGACTACTAGTACTTATCCTTTCGCTTGCTAATGTTTACCGTGGTTGAGAACATCGTGATGTGGTGTTAGTTACCATGATTAGTTTGTTACTAAGTTAATTACCATGTTACACACTTGAAGACAGATTTACTATCATGATATAATGACGGATTTCCTCTGCCACCATCAAAATCGTATCACATTACAATTGTTATTAGGGTCGGTATAAAGGTATATAACTCCTGGCGCACTCTAGAAGTTTTGTGGAGTGCTCTTGTCGTAAATCGTCGGTGACATTCTCCTTTTAAGGTACCGATTTATGCCTTTATTGAAGTGATTTAGAATTTTGCCATGTTTGAGACCTACCTATAGTTTAGAATCTTCACTCAGTGCAGTGGGGTTTGACATTTATTTCAACAGTAGTCATGCACAAGACACACTTAGCATCAACAACGGACAAGATGGATGATCATGAGTTAACCAGACACACAAATAAATAAAGAGGTGTAGAAAGGTCAAACTTAAGGTAAACAAGCAACAAAATACCAGCTCCACATTCGAACCGCTGGTCGCCGTGTGACAATTGTTATTCTTTAAACGGCGTGTACTGGGTCATGATTTAGTCATATCATATATTTGAATACTAGATGTATCACACGATTATAATTCCTAGAGAAAAATTACAAACTGCTAACGAAACAGATGTATATACAAAGATCTCATAAGATCTATGACGTGGTTGGTAAAATACAGCAAATCCTTAGTTAAAGTCTAATTCTTCTGCAGACTCTGATAAACTGCAGGCCTCAGCTCCTGGTAGTCACCGCTAGACTGGGGTGGCGGGTGGAAGGTTTCCATGGGAACTTCGTACTCGTCGTTTCCGGTTTCCATAAGGCTTGAAGTTACCCTGCCTTGCCTTACATTTTCATACTGTCGGTCATCTGAGATGCCGTCTCCTGTGAGTCAAAAGTCATTGTTATAAAAAGTGTGTGGTAGTTATGCTTACAACTAATACCGTTAATCTTGTGTAAGGTCACACTTTGTCTACAGTACTTTCTCCAACTTCGAACAGTACTTTCTCCAACTTCGAGGAATACCATGTACAGTCTATGTTAGGCCTAGGAACCCCAATTACGATCATGAAAAAATAGATTCATCAGTAGGTACGGGTTACATTTTCTTCTTTTACTTACACCAACTGTTCAGAGCTTTAATCTGTTAATAGAGCGTGAAATACAGGAAGCTTGATTTGAATCTCATCACTCTGACGTCAGATTAAATTTGTATGGCCCTTTTCCGCCCTAGCAGTCAACCGCGAAAGAAAGCTAGGATCGACAGTTTTTTTTTTTTTACTGTCGGGTTAGTGGAAACTTTTCCCCCAGTCCTCGTACTTACCTGTGGGGTTCTTTTTACTGTCTGCCGTTCGTAAACGAAGAAGTATGAAGACTGCAGCGCTCCCTAGCAGCACCCCAGCAGCAAGGCAGCCCACGGCTGCTCCTGCCACTGTTCCGGATCCGAAGCAATCAACTATTAGAAAGGGTAATTTGTAATATCAATACATAGAGAAAAGGATATAAGGTTTTCTTAATCATGAAAACACCGTTATTCATCAGAACCGGTGACTTCATTTGTATATTGTGATGAGCACATTTAGCTAGTTTCGTTAACCAGGAAGAACAAGCATTTATTTTAAAGAACTGAAGTGGTAAAGGTTCGGAGGTTGAGAGGTTTCTGAAACATTCTTTTAAAGATTTGATCGGGAACATGCAATATAGGGTGTGATCGCCAAATGGTGGAGTCATTGTCGCATCAAATAACGTTGCTCCTCCCTTCCTACACCAGCTAGGAATAGATTGTTTGGGGTGGTGGTAGTTTGAAGTAAAAGAAAGCACCGCATCTCAGTCACATCTTTGGCAGTACAAATGAAACGACGACGATGGGGTTCTATAGTGGTTGGCAAGATAAAAATTTGAATTCCAACGCAGAGCATACAATATTTAAACAAAGTTCCATCATACCTTCTCTTGCAGGTGTCGTTGCTGTGGTGACCATAACTTGAATGAAACAAACAAACAAACAAACAAACAAACATTGCAAGACCTGTAATAAATCAAACAAACCCATTAATTCAACAATGGATCCAGAGAGATCAATGAACCAAAGCAATTAAAGTAAACCATCTTGACAACTCGCACAGAAACCTTGAAAAATCAGCACAACTGAACCACTAGCTGACTTGCTGGCACTAAAGCTGTTAGTAGCTGTGCACGTGTAGGTTCCTGTGTCGTTTGCTGGCTGGACGTTGTTCAGCACCACGCTGGTTCCTGTCCCGAGATCCCCGTTTGGTCCAACCCAGGTGATGTTGGCAGCAGGTTTACTGTCCACACTACAGGTCAGAGTAACGTCACTTCCTGTAGCGGCCGTGGACTGTACTGATGATAATAGGGTCACACTGGGGCTCACTGACAAAAAAAGATAATCATTTCGGTGGGTTGAAAACTACAGTGGCCGAGCTATCAAAGACTTCTATAAATGTAGAAATGTAGCGCTCGAGAACACTAAACTAATACTGATAGCTAAGGCTAATAATCACACGACAGCATAGGTACGAAATATGGTACGCGTCATTTGTGGATTTTCCATGTTTATAAAGCTAAGAAATACTATACGACAACTAATGTACATTTATCTTAGACATTCACATGACAGTGCCAATACGGGTAGCACGGATATTATATGTGTAAGCTTAAGCTACAATTGCTACATTTGCAATCACTTAAACATACCTGTCACAACCAAGTTCTTATCCGATCCATCTCCAGGAGGGTTCCCTCCAATCTCAGACACACCACAGTAGTACCTGCCATCATCAGTTCCCTGCAGATTACTGATGACCAGGTTTTTACCATCCTGTAGACTCAGGCGGCCTGACAGATCTGTACTGTCAAATGTTGGGTTGGAGTCTTCAGAGAAGAAGTTCAGGAGACGTTCTGCGCCTCTATGCCAGTCTATTGTGTAGCGAGCCCCAGAGAAACTGTAGTCACAGGGCAGGGTGACACTTTTGCCTGCTTCTTCAAAGATCTGGGCCGCTACTGTAACACAATATTGCAATATAGATGAATTAGTCACAAAGTTATATAGAGACCTTATATTGGTTATTGCTCTTTCTGATGACCTTTGGATATTGTTGCTTTGAATTTGTAGGCATAGGTTTCAACAGTTAACGTTACAATGAAACAAAGTTTTGTCCGATGCCAAACTGAATATTTTGGAAGTCCACGGAAAATCAAGTTATAAAGCTTTCGGTTGTAAAGATCAGTTGCAAATTGTTCCATAGATTATTTTGGCAAATCAGGAAATAAATGTCTAATATATTATATACGCTCAGATTTTACGTAATGAGCTGTTCACATTTCTCGAATCCAGTACAGCAGATTTCAAGAGACTCCATGCTACAGAAAGATTTGTATATATCTTTAGATGCCACAACTCCCATAATGCAAAGATAGGTAAATATATGAAAGACTGTTTTGTTATTAGAAAGAATACCGAAACTCATGATTACTTTATTATTTTTTATATACGCTATTTTACGTAATGAGCTATTCACATTTCTCGAATCTAGTACAGCAGATTTCAAGAGACTCCATGCTACAGAAAGATTTGTATATATCTTTAGATGCCACAACTCCCATAATGCAAAGATAGGTAAATATATGAAAGACTGTTTTGTTATTAGAAAGAATACCGAAACTCATGATTAGCCCAACTTGATTATAACACTATATCAAAGACTTGTATTGGCCCTTATTGTTATGTTAATTAGGATGTTAAGTCTTATTCTATACATCTATTTTGTACTTTGTGTAATAGTCGTTGCCATACATTGTGCCATGTACAACTGTCGTGCAATTAAGTTCTTCATATGTTGTTACTAAAAACATTTGGCTCGTTCAAAAAACAGGACTATTTCGTGTCACTGAATACGCCCACGACAGCACTGACAAGAATATTACTTAATTGGTCTGTTTGAAACAGCAACAGATCACGACTGTGGCTCTAGTATATCAGATCATTTCTTTCGGGTTTAGTTTCTTTGGTTGGCATCCGTCAACGCACAAGATTTGTCCATTTGCGTACAAACTTGTAAGTGACAGAACTCCAGCAAATTTATCATTCACTTCCTTTTTCTCAGCCTACAGTGTCATTGTGTCGCACTTTGAGCTTTAAACCTACATTTAGCCTGCTTGGTTACTTGCACTGTAATTTGTAATACTCCAGTCACATTTGCGACCTTCTGTCATACTTCTTGATCGCCGGAACGTCGGCCAATTTTAAGATCGAAAGAGGGTCGTTCGGAAATCTGGCCTAAAGATAAACCCCCATATATTGAGCGCGGCTCGTACGATTGCCTGGGAATACGTCCATGGTTATGAATGTCCCATGCCATTCACTACCTCTTGCACGCGGACGAGGTACTAAATTAGTTTAATCAATTTCAATTTCAAACTCAACCTGGCAAAACGTTACTTTCGTACCTCAGATCTATTTCCGGGTTCTGGTTTGTTTTACTATAACTGTATAAGCGGAGTATACGCAGAAAACTGTGGGGTAGATGTTCAGAGCAATGTTAACTTGAAGTCGCTGACAAATCGAATGTGTGTGTAAATTCACTTGACACCATTACACTATGGACGTAATATATTGAATGTAGGTTGTGATACAGTAACATTTCTACCATAACGCAGATATATCCTTAGGGTAATACTGTAGTATTGTGTTCTATGCTGTTATACGTAGGAAGGGAGTACTCTATAGTCTCTGGCACCAGGCACACATAAGTAAAACGTCGTAGTCACGAATCCTTACCTTGTTGTACAAGGGCCAATAAGCCGCACAAAACCACAACTGCCGTCATTTTTGGACTTGTCTTGACATCGTTCTTTCCGAGCCAGAAGGCCTTAAGGTCAGGGGGTATAATGACGCTGTTCTAACTTAAGTTAAACGGAGTAAAATTATAGATATCTTGAGGTCAGGTGCTCTATACTGCACGTTGCCGTACTTACAAAGGGAATACTTTGCAAGTTCTGAAAGTCAGACACACATTGGTAGGATAAAAATCCTCACCTTGTTGGGCACATTTCGAAACTTTGTTAACGTTTGTACTGGCATCAGTGTTCTTCCTGACCTAAAGGTCAGGGGGAAAAGGTCATTAGCAGGTGTGTTTTGTCTCAAGTATCCATCTATTCAACTGGTGGTAACGCTGGTCGCGTTTTTGAACGCACTCTAGGGTCAATTTCAAGTTTAAGGAAATTATGTGTGTGATAGACTTTGGGAAATGTTCTTATGGGAGATATAAACTCGGCACAAAAAGGTTGGCATATCAACTTTGGTTGATCATATTCAAGGTTCAAGGGTCATATTTCCGTTATTTCTGCATCAATTTCAATGTATTGTATATCATTGGACAACATTTGTAATTGTCTTTCCAATGGTATCAAACTACATGATCATTTGTTAACTCATGAAACGAGCACCAGGCCTACTTACGGGAGTGGGTCACGAAAATAGTGCCCAAATTTAAGTTCTTCTGTTCAACTCTGTATTGTCCGATTGTTTAATGGCCGCGGGCCGGTGACAATGATTCAATCACTCCTTTTTACACGTAACTTTTGGTTACATCCAACTTTATTTTTAGTACTTTTGAGTAGAGTTTTCTATGATTGTGAATTCATGGAACGAGCACTAGGCCTGCTTACATGAGGGAGTCACAAAAATAACGTGCCGAATTATCCTACTAAAGTTAAACACTCCATTCAGCTCATTTTCATCCGTTGGTATTGACTTGTGAATGATGACAAGTTGAATAAACAGAACATGTCGACGTCGATGAAAGCCACTGTTACTCAAGCAACAATTTGAACCGAGAGGTGTTCAATCTAGTGCTCAAGCCATAAGCCGTAGGAAGGCTATTCCATCCTAAGACTATACTCCAGTATCACATCCTGGAGGTAGTCTGCAAATGGTCCTCGCTCTGTGTGGACAGGTGTTGTAATCTTGCAGAGAGGAATTTGGTCTAATATTGAAGAGGTAGAATATAGAGATTGGACGGAGGATGTTGTCCCTATATCTCACCACCGTGCCTGAAATGATCATCGTCGTACTAGTCTTGTTTTTCCTATGGCGATTATACCGTCCCACTGACTCTGGCCATGACGCTGCCTCCACCACCAAACGCTGAAAGTTACTCTTGCCTTGTCAGCGTGCGGCTCCGGTCCTTACCACCTCCACGCTTTGACTTGACCATCCAACTACCAAACGGGTAGATAACTTCTGCTCAGATTGAATCACTGACACGTGCACCAATAACTGCAGGACAATACTGTGTTTATAAGCAGGGAAATTTGGGCACTTTTTTTGGTGACCCACTCATGTAAGCAGGCCCCGTGCTCGTTTCATGAGTTTACTATCATGACGAGTTTAACACCATAGGAAAGGGAATCACACATGGTCAAGCTTTAAATTGATAATGATATATAATACATTGAAATTGATGCAGAAACATGATCAACCAAAGTTGATATGCCAAACTTTTTTGTGCCGAGTTCAGTTCAGACTATGTGGTTGAACCCAGACTCCGAGCTCTAATGCCGTCCCCTTAGTATCATATTTGTAGCATTTAAATCATAGCCCGCTGAGTACCATCCTCTGTAGTGATCATGATGGCTGGCTCAATCATTTCGCTTGTTAACCTTGGCTGGCACTTTAAACCACTCACAAAATCATGATGTGGTGTTAATAACCATGTTTTAGTTAGTTAGTTACCATGTTACACACAAGACGGATTATTAGGGTCAGTGTAAATAAACTCTTGAAGCACTCAGTTCTTTTGTGGAGTGTTCTTGTCGTAAAGCACCTGTGACATTCTCCTTTTAAGGTACCGATTTATGCCTTTATATATATATATTGCGATGTGATTTAGAATTTTGATAGTCATGTTCGAGACCAATGTAGGTATACAGTACCATCGATATTAAACGCTCTTTGCAATGGAAGGTATGTGTACCCACAAGGGTCAAGTTGTGTAAAATAGGTATTATGTAGATACAACATTCTGAAAGTTCAATATTTTAATCTGCTGATACTGGTTGGTAAATATACAATTTCTAGAATATATAGATATGGAAAGTATAAAGGAATTTACATTACAGTATGATTTTGAGCAAGAGTGTGAGCTGGGAGCTTCATTGTAGATACGGCAAATACCAGAAATGTATCACTATTATGTTGGACATGTAGTTAGGTACCACAGGTCGGATCTTTGTTCTTTGATGATTTTTTGTGTGCAATATTCATCATATATTTGCTCATTTTGCAACTCCATTGTACGATTTACAATATAGTTAAAGACTGTGGAATTGTCTGAAAATAGATGATGTATGAATGTCAATCATTTCAAGGAGGTTAAGAAAAACAAGTGTTTTTTAACCTCCTTGATCATTTCATCAAATCAACATGGCCTTATTAAGGCCACACCAATTTAATTTGTTGGTTCTCAGATGTCCGGACCCATTTTAATTGAAAAAAAAAATTTAGTCCCAAGAAAAACAATATAGGTTTTTCTATTGCATACCTTTAAAAAATACCCATTCCAGAGGCACATAGTGCTGATAAACCAATCTGAGTGCTTATTTGCAGTCACATGATCAGAACAGTGGTATAAAATCAAAGGAAGAGATTCATTGGATAAATCATGCCATGAAAACTTGACTACTTACCTTGTTTTCTTGTTTTATATAAGTTCACCACAGACTTTTGCAATTTTTTTTTGACCGACCGCCCCAATATTTTTCTGAAAAAATCCGAGAACCAAGAAATTAAATTGGTGTGGCCTAAGGTATCATCCAGTCTAGAACAGTTTCTCCTTCTCAGTGTTCCACCTGTCCCTGAGTTGCTGTTTCAGATCCTCCCCTCCGAACGTGTGGTCTATACTGCGATAGGACAGGTCCCACAGGTCGGGTCTTTGGACTTTGATATTTTTTGTGCAATATACATCATATATTTGGCTCATTTTGCAGTGGCTTTGTACGATTTACTGTGTGGTTAATTACTGTGGAATCGTCTGAAAATAGATAGATAGATAGATAGAACTTTATTGCACAACAAATGTAAAGGATACCATGTGTAGCAACTTGTACATACAATACATACAGAACAGTTTAACTACATGAGTTGCTAGTAAGAAAATCTAAGAGACTAATCTTTTTTACAGATGATAATAGTATAAACAATCAGGCTAATGTTATGTTCTTCAGGACAGTATGATATTTTCTCATTTTTTTAAAGGAGTTGTATATAAATTGACCAGCATAGGCAGATATATCAGCAGGACATGATAGTAACATATTAAACATTTTGTCTTGGTATGTGGTAACATTGTATCAGACTTGCATTTAATAGACTGTAACAATTTTTGTTTCTCTATCATAAGTTGGACAATCCATCATAAAGGGGTATTCATTTTAAATATCATCATGGCATGTTAGACACAGTGTCTCATTGGCTGTTGTGTCATGGTGTCTACCCTTTTCGATTTGTAGGGAGTGGGCACTAATTCTTAGTTTCGTAATGATATTTCTAAAAGATTTGTTTTGAATGGTTAAAAGGTTATTTTCAAGACAGGTATCTTTTCGATTCTGCAATAAGTACTAAGTTTGCTTAGACTTCTTATTGAAAATAGATGATGTATAAATTTCAATCATTTAATCAAATCAACATGGTCTTATTAAGATCAATCATGTAGTCTGGAACAGTTTCTCCTTCTCAGTGTTCCACTTGTCCCTGAGTTGCTGTTTCAGATCCTCCCCTCCAAACGTGTGGTCTATACTGTGGTACGACAGGTCCCAGAGGTCGGGTCGGGTCAGCTGGAACGTCTCCGCAGCGTGGCGGTACTCCTCCGATAACGTGGTGCAGAAAACTCCCTTGTCATCTGTCTGTAATGACAAGCAAGGGACTAATAGTCTTACAGCTCTAACCTCACAAAAAACACAAAAGTGAAGGAGTCCAATTAGCCTCCTTCACCCGCAGGGAGGCTGAGACCAAAAATCATAAAATTATAAAGCATACATGTACACCTTGTTTTATTTCATTTACATGTAATTATGTCACACCCACCCTAAAGAAGACAAATTTCAATTTGAAATCCATCATAAGTTGAGAATGTTTGGTGTCCTTCGAAAAAAAATTGTAACAACTTTGATTCCATGTCCATGTACATTATTCAAATTTTTGACAGACGTGAAAGTGATGGTGCTGCATTTGATTCATTCGAAGGAAGCCTGTGCAAAACAACTTTGAAGCCCCCCATGCTATACCGTAGAATATATTCCGGACCCATATAAAATGTTATCCCGGCCCAGCAATGACATGACCCAAAATACCATCCAGTCCAGAACACACACATAGAAGGATATTGTGGACAAGGTGCTGTACGGCAATAGAAGAAATACATATTGTGTTCTATACTTACACATAAAACACATGGATGCTTCTTGCTGTACCAGTGTTGGAAGTGGTGATCACTATATGATGCCACAGTCTGTGCCTTCACGTTGGACGTTAGGCAGATTTCTGGAAAATAAAGACTTTCACACATCAAAGAATGGACAACATTTGTGGCAGTGAAAAAAACATTGTTTTTTTTAAACACCATGTAGTAATTGGAAGAACAAAGAAAACTATGACAGAGACATTATAATCTTCATCAATTTGCGATGGACAATAGCATTTGACATGGCCAACGTTAACTTTGGGACCATATCACAATCAATCACCTCCTTAATCTATTACCAAAAAAGTGTTGGGGTATGGTAAATGAATAGAAAAGGTGTAAAAAGATCTCACCAAAAGGTATGTTCTTGTCGACCACCATATCTGCGAGGTCCTGGTTGTGGTGTATGAAGGTTCCATGTCCGACCCTGTCCGGGGGGAGGGACAGCAGCGCAGCAGTCTCTGGGGATGTGGCCTGCTGGGAGATCTGCAGGATGACAGGGTGTTATGGAAAATTATCATATAGCCAGGCAATGGCAACCAATCAGAAGGCCGCATTTCATGTTGGTTATGATGATATGCCGTAACACATAGAATTGTCAACAATGTGCACTGTAGAATCAAAATCATCAATACTTTAGTTTGTAGTGAAAAGTTTAAACTTTGTTCCAACACAAAGGAAGAAACTCACCATAAATTTTCGGCCGAATACTCCGACCTTCATCAGATGAATGATTCGCTGCACTATTCCGGAAGTCGTCGGATGACGTCAGGTAGCAGCGAATCATAAATGGCGGGAAGGCGATTGTCGGAAGGCGATATTCTGTTCTATTGTGTGGAATTATGAGTACTTTAGGCTGTAAAGGGGTCTTATTTGGATTCAAAGACTTCCGGATTAGTGCAGCGAATCATTCATCTGATGAAGGTCGGAGTATTCGGCCGAAAATTTATGATGAGTTTCTTCCTTTGTGTTGGAACAAAGTTTAAACTTTTCACTATGGAATTTACCAACACAGATGAGCTTTCATTCGAATACTTTAGTTTCTTTAACCCAACAACCAGTAATCAAAGATAAGAAACCTTGAGTACCAACCTCTGCGATGTGAAGAGCTAATTTGAGTCCAGAGTTCTGAGCCTCTTTTAGAACAGGGATGAAATCCCTCCCATCCCCCACCTGTAACGATATGTGTATCAAAACATGTTTAATATATTTAATATTTAGTATGGGGATTCGGAGCAAACCTTTCCAATGAGTATGCTTACTAATAGATAACAGTACTATGGAAGGACTCGCCTTAAGCAAGTAAGCAAGCACTGTAAAATATATTAATCGTAGTCTCTGTGGTTTAGCTTTGCAGTTTCTGAAGTCACCACAAAACTACCACAAAAATTCTTCTGATCACACTTACTCCCTACTCATTGCACAGTATTATGATTTGTTCAAGCAACTCTTTGGCTGACTTGCTAGTAGGTGGTTTCATACTGGCTGGCTGTCAAAGCACCAGTAAAGCTTCAATTGGTGTTATCAGCACAGTCGTATGTGACATTAGCACTCTGCTAGAAATTCAAAAGCACCGAGAAACTACATGTAAATCACCACAAAGTTAAATGCATCTACAGTATTGTAAGATGATTTTCATTGTTTACCATCAAAAGTTTTTAAAATAATTGTTGGACTATTACTGTAAAGCTTCTTTTGAGTGTTAGTTGTTTCTGTATTAAATAAGGAAACAAATCTAAAACCAAACCTGTAGTACAGGAACTTCCCCATTCCATACTTCGTGAAACTGTTAAACGAGCAAAGCTTAACTCTTGACTCAGTAGACTTGGATAATTCTCCTAAGTCACAATTTTTGTCATCATTGTACATGTGTGTATGTTTCCGTCTCTTGCCTATATAATGTGTTTATATCTAAATTTATAAGTTTTAAAAAGGTTCTTAGTTTTATTAAGACTTAGTGAAATTCATCCAAGCTTTTACATGCAACGCTTACCCCGCCCAGCAGGGACGACAGATGATGATGATTAAGGAATTGGTAAGAAAAAAGTGCAATTCAGTCAGCTGGCTGCTAAATGTTTTTGATGAAGTTGTGTTGTGCAATAAATAAACCGTTCATTCATAAAAAGCGTTCTCACCGCAGGGTTACCGCTGAGGTCGATGCCCACCACGACCCCATCTGACCTCAGCACGTACTCCTGCGCCAGTCGGACAGTGGTCGTGGCCGTCTCCACGGACTGCCGACGGTCGATTGCTAGCAGCAGTCTGAAAAAAACAAAATTCAGGCTAATGTTATCTTAGGTGTAAAGACACTCAGAACACGCCAAAAAATCTAATCAACAGTTACTGTAAAGACAAAGGTCATTAAAGCTTTATAGCAGAATTTATGACTACAGAAAGATACAATAAGATACTAGAGTTCGGGGACCTCATACCTCCATGAAATATTTATTGCTTTTTTTGTGGATGGTATGTATGTTTATAGTCGGTTGTATTTGAGAGTAATGGTTATAAATGTTATGGGAAAGTAGTGGTGTATTTATTTAATGACACAGAGGATGTCCATCTGATTAGTAATAATTAAAATGTGACACTTAATTGTGTAATGTGCGTTTAAGAGGTCGACGGCATATGGTAGCGTGGTGTTCCTTAAGCTTGATGTTTGGCATTTTAAGTGTCTTAGGTTGTCAGCATTATTGAGGTTCGACTATGTGCCTCAGAGCGGTGTGGTGGGAGGAAGTTGGGAAACTCAGAAAGAAGAAGGGATGTTGCCAACTTTAGTCAGATGGTGATTTGATTTTCCACCAATATGTCATAACATCAGCTGTTCACACGGTACAAAAATGAGATGCACACTTTCCTCTGATAGCCCTACATCAAGTGTAAGATGAATACTTGGCGCCAACCCCGTCTGCTAAAAAACAAGTACCATTGGCTATGAAAGAGACAACTAACAACTGTCCCTTATCGTAACGAAATCAGAACATCTGTATCGCCCATAAAACTTCTGACACCCAACCCATCTAAGATGAGAGGACCTAATGGCATTTTAATCACCATGTCACTCAAATCAGCAGTACAGTATGTGAGACATCCATACCTGTTAAGCATTACCGTTAAATGTACCTCAACTTCTTACAATTATACTTACGCTTCACATCTCCATGATATCCTAAGCAGACATAAATAAAACTAATTATCATATTCAAAAAACTCGGGGTTCCCCAAACAGCTGTCATACAAATCAGAACAGAGAGACACATAACAGAAAACATAACCTCCATGACATTTCATGGAGGTAACTACTGTGCCAACTGTTACAAATATTTCAAACAGTCCTAAGCAGACATAAATAAAACTACTGGGGGTTCCCCAAACAGCTGTCACCTCACTATCTGCCTGCAGCTAAGCCCATTAACAAACACATACAGCACGATGCCTGTACCAATATATCTCAAATATAGGGGTGATTTCTGATATTATTATATCGATTATAACGACAGATACGGCTCCCAAGATCTCATCGATTCGAGCTTTCATCACACCCCACCAACACAACAAGTATGAAACCAATCCATCCAGCCGTTCTTGAGTAATCATCTACACAGACAGAGACACATAACAGAAAATATAACCTCCATTCCATGACATTTCATGGAGGTAATAAGTAGAGAGCAGAGTATAGTTGACAATGGAAATGATATGCCAGGGAGGGAGAGGTAGTGAGAGAGGAGGAAAGAGACATGGAGGAGGAGACAGAGTGAGAGAGAGAGAGAGAGAGAGAGAGGAGAGGGAAGTTGGAGAGAGAGATACAGAGGGAGAGAGAGCGAGTGAGTTAGACTTAGGGAGAGGGAGAAAGACATGGAATAAAAGAGACAGGAGGGAGAAAGGGGAGAGACAGATAGTGAGTCAGGGAAGAGAGGAGAGAGGGAGATAGAGAGGGGTACAGATCACACAGTGAGAGAGATTGGAGAGAGACAAGGTGAGAGAGACTCACACAAAGTGGGAGAGAGAGATGGAGGTGAGAGAGAGACACACACATAGTAAGAGAGAGACACAGTAAGAGAGAGATGGAGGTGAGAGAGAGACACACACATAGTGAGAGAGAGACACAGTGAGAGAGAGATGGAGGTGAGAGAGAGACACACACATGGTGAGAGAGAGATGGAGGTGAGAGAGAGACACACATGGTGAGAGAGAGACACAGTGAGCTGAGAGAGAGATGGACGTGAGATTATATAGATTATGAGAGAGAAAGGCACAGAGGAGCGAGAAACAGAGAAACTAGACTTGTGTACCTGACGACCACATCCTCCCTGTCCTTACAGGTCTGTATGGCAGACAGGATGGACTCCACGTATGTGCTGGGGGTCATGCCTGCCAACATGGAGACAAAAAGTCATCTCTAACAAACTAAAACACTGCAGAAAATCAGCTTTAGGACAAATGTCATAGTTGGCAAGAAGATATTGTAACACAATGTATAGTTATTGGGATCGAGAAAACAGCACGGTGCAAAAAGTGGTGTGGGATATCAACATTCGTGAAACGACCGGACAGCTTTTCAGCACAATGGACAGCCCTAGCATAGCCATTTTTATTGACTATATGTATCTACACATGTAGACCACCATGGGACTACCTTTTTTAATCTGACCTTTGCTACATGCATGCACCAAGGCTCGAAATACTTTTTTCTGCATACCTGCACTGGTGCATGTAACATTGAAAATTACCTGCACCAGACAAATTTTACCTGCACCACTCTGAAGTTAGGAAGTTTGGATCATACTAAAATTGTTCTTTTATACCTTCTTTTATAGGTTGTAACAATTAATAACAATCCATATAAACCTACATCATAGGACATTTATGTATAAAACCCAGTACATGGACCAGTGCAGGTTAAGGCCCGGTCACAATGCGCGT
The DNA here is from genome assembly GCF_000003815.2 of Branchiostoma floridae. Lineage (NCBI taxonomy): Eukaryota > Metazoa > Chordata > Leptocardii > Amphioxiformes > Branchiostomatidae > Branchiostoma > Branchiostoma floridae. The sequence continues at coordinate 4,445,830 of NC_049980.1, read as the reverse complement.
ACAATTTCTTGCGATGGCATATTCCGCATATCGTACGATGATCGCAGTGAATCACAGCTAAATAGTAAGCAAAATCAGCCATCGCAGAGCATCGGATGATGTTCAAAATTTTTCCAGCGTCGTACGATTTTTCATTTGTATCTCTTCTGAATAGCCGCCTGACCGCTTTTGTGCTTCTTTAACCAAATGTGGACGTAACTGTTGAATGCCTTCCTATAATATGTTTAACTGTAAAAATAAATCAAAAGAGACCATGACAACAAGAGTATTACAAGCAAAGGTTCAAATCAAGCGTGAGTACTGGTATGGTTATCTCGGCCTGCTTGCCGGCTCTATACGAGTCAGGCTTTTTCGAAGATCGTATTATGATATGCTATCGTAAAAATGCCATCATACAAAAGTCATATCATAAGCATTATATCACATATATTTCCGACTCATAGAGTCTGCCTTTCTGTTCGAGTTGTCGCAATGGTTATTAAGATTATGGTAAACTGACCCAAGACCGACGAGAACTTAGATTTGATCTAACTATGAACTCACGTGCATGAAGCCATCAAACACTTGTATGCATCACCTGTGCGTGATACTGAATCTGCCACGTGGAAAACATTGCCTTGAAGGCAGGCTCCTACTACAGACGCGCTTTTCTCTGGTTGCTACTGTGGCAGTTGCGACTGATTCTTACCTCATCGTACGATGCACTACACGCTTTGTGACCACGGCTTTATATATTTAAACTATTGCTTCCGATTCTCCCCGGACTTACGACGCACTACACTTATACAGTGCATCGCAAGGAATCGCAAGGAACCATACGCACTTTGTAAACGGGGCTTTAGGTGCAGGTAGACACCAGAAATACATGCACAGCTCCAATTTTACCCGCACTAACCTGTATATGCTGGTGGTATTTTGAGCCCTGCCCACTTACCTGTGTGAGGCACGTGTCTTGGTGTACTCCTGAGTTCCAGATATCTGACTCCATCAGCAGCAAATTCTGATATCACATCCTCAGTCATCTAAGAAAACAAGAAAACAAACTACCGTTCAACACAGCAAATTGTATGTATATACATGTAGTTACTCATTCACTCATTCATCTATTCATTCATTAATCCATTCATTCATTTCTCCATTCATTCATTCATTCATCCATTCATTCATTTCTCCATCCATTCATTCATCTATTCATTCATTTCTCCATTCATTTTTTGCTCACTCATCAACTCATCCATCCATACATGTATATGCAGTGATTTCAAGTTCGGACAACATACAAGGCATATTCTCTACAGTATAGCGGATATGGCAAGGCAGCTAAGCAGAGTGCCAACTGACCAGAGATCTAGGATTGGGGTTTGAATCTGCACAGGAGAATAAAACCAAGAAGAGCCAAGGACATCTTCCAGTAAAGCACTGAAGGCTAAATAAGACAGCATACTCACCGTGAAGATTGCCTCCTCGGTGTCAGACAGATCTTGGATGATCTTAAAGATTCTGAAAGGCCTGCAAAGAAGACCACTGTTATGTTATTTATAATATGCTGTAGAATATACAACCATAATTTCTGTATTTGCCGAGTGTTGGCTGAAACTAGACAAATTAAATGTTATGTGCCCAGCATTTGGGTGTTGGAATTAATCATCGCTGATTCAAAAGTATAATGATAATAATACGAAATACATACCAATGAATCAATTGATTAGCCAGGTGATGATTAGTGTAGATTTCTTATAATCCTTGATTATAAAATTAATGTAGTACATAGCATTGCCAGCCTTTCTGAATTTTGCGTAAAGCATTGTCCACCATCACAAATCGTGTAAAACGTTGTCAGAAGCCCCCATGCAGATCCTCTTAGTCTTACTAGTACCCTTTTGTAATAAATCTAAATGAGCACAACTTGCTGCCTTACTCCTCAAGATGTCTGGTCTCGCCCTTCCCGATGGCAATGTCCCCCTGATGGGCGTGGTCATGGCCGACGCCCTTCTTCACCTGTAGCTTCTGTATGGTTGTCTCGCTGACTGAGCCGCTCAGGTGGGCATGGAGCTCCTATGGTAATTCATCAATAGTCAATCAATTAACAATTAATTACTAGTAGTAATCTGAACAAACCCAACCAAGTTAGTAATGCCATTTTCCCATCATGCATCATATTGGTCAAAATGGCGGCACTCGTGGACAAGAGCTAAACCAATAGAGGATTTCTACTATCGCAAAACATAATGTGTCATTGCAAAATCTCTAACTAAATAACGTTACACGGGATAGTAAAATTTGAGACTTTTCCCTCTGCACCCCCCCCCACCCCCCACCCCCCCCCCCCCCAACCAAAATAAAAGACATCTATTGTCTCACCAATTATTTCTTAAGACATTAATAAGACAGGCGTCTTACCACTTTCGGAAGTTGTCGACAGAATTCGGCAAGTCCCAAAGCCTCGTCCATGTTGAGGTTTGCCAGCTTACAACGCAAAACCTACTGGTAATTTCGCCGACTCTACGAACAAACTCAAGCTTCCAAAAATTATTATCTTGACAGCTTCCACTGATACTTCTGGGGCAAGAATTTAAGAATCTTACAGATGCATAACCTAGACCAAGGAGGTTAACCTCCTTGATTGAATGTTATGTTTACATACACAGCGAGCTTGCGAACACATGCTTGCACCGGTGATGAACAAAATCAAATGACCTTCGACCTGACGTTCAATAGCGCCACCATGCAACTCTTGGTGGAACTACAGGAGAGTCTGTTTTTGGAAGGACCTTATAGTTAGGTATAGTTACCTCCATGAAATGTCATGGAATGGAGGTTATATTTTCTGTTATGTGTCTCTGTCTGTGTAGATGATTACTCAAGAACGGCTGGATGGATTGGTTTCATACTTGTTGTGTTGGTGGGGTGTGATGAAAGCTTGAATCGATGAGATTTGGGGAGCCGTATCTGTCGTTATAATCGATGTAATAATATCAGAAATCACCCCTATATTTGAGATATATTGGTACAGGCATCGTGCTTTATGTGTTTGTTAATGGGCTTAGCTGCAAGCAGATGGTGAGGTGACAGCTGTTTAAAATGACATTAGGTCCTCTCATCTGGGTTGGGCGTCAGAAGTTTTATGGGCGACACAGATGTTCTGATTTTGTTACGATAAGGGACAGTTGTTAGTTGTCTCTTTCGTAGCCAATGGTACTTGTTTTTTAGCAGACGGGGTTGGCGCCAAGTATTCATCTTACAGTTGGTGTAGGACTGTCAGAGGAAAGTGTGCATCTCGTTTTTGTACCGTGTGAACAGCTGATGTTATGACATATTGGTGGAAAATCATATCACCATCTGACTAAAGTTGGCCACATCCCTTCTTCTTTCTGAGTTTCCCAACTTCCTCCCACCACACAGCTCTGAGGCACATAGTCGAACCTCAATAATGCTGACAACCTTAGACATTTTAAATGCCAAACATCAAGCTTAAGGAACACCACGCTACCATATGCCGTCGACCTCTTAAACGCACATTACACAATTAAGTGTCACATTTTGATAATTACTAATCATCCTAGACATCCTCTGTGTCATTAAATAAATACACCACTACTTTCCCATACCATTTATATTATATAAGCATTACTCTCAAATACAACCGACTATAAACATACATACCATCCACAAAAAAGCAATAAATATTTCATGGAGGTATGAGGTCCCCGAACTCTAGTTATACATGGTATATCTTACATGTAAATATATCTAAAATAAGGTCCTTGTAGTCTGGTACATGTAGTCTGTTCCTGCATTCTGCAAATGGGGTGAAGTCTGCCATCTCTGACTGACTTGTTTCACAACTGACAATGTATAAATGAAAACAGCATCATTGTACAACTTGCAGCATAATTCCTTTATTTGCGGAGGAAAGTCAGTAACATTACCGAAGGAATTAAAATGTCATATTCATTGTCTCTCATTTACAAGAAATGTACTGATTGTTAAATTTCATAACATTACATATTAGAAAAAATAAATATGTCTTTAGCTAAAATATTTTGTACATACTGAATTGTTACCGAACAGTTATGAGTGGAGTTAATGCAACCATCTTAACTAGAAATATCTGCTTCAAAATTACCTTTTAAAGGAGAACTTAACTTTAAAGGGGGTGATATTTTCAGGAACATTGTATTCAGCCAAATGCATGGCATTTACTAGAATGCAGGAATAATTTTTTATATTCTAGAATATTAAGTAATGTGAATTTTGTATCAATAAAAAAACAGTACTAGAACCTATAAGTTTCAAATGTAAAACAAGTGAGAATTTGACTTAAACTTTAAGGGCATAATTAGCATAGTATAGTAGGCTTTACATTTAAAAGTTTTGCTCCTCTTTGAACTGCAACATGAATACAAAACTAACCAGAAATATAAAAAATTCATTACTAGTACCTGCGGCAAGTTGAACAAGAAAGGGAAATATTTTGCTGCGCATGTACTTTAATTTCCTACAACTTTAATTTTGGTAATATAGAACACTACCTTTCTGCACATATACTATTAGCGGCCAGAACCAAAACTCCAATGAGAAGCTCTGTGGAAGGACTGTCTGCCAGGCATTGAAACGTAAGCAGGTGATAATTTACTGGATCAACAGTGTAAAGGAAAAGTCAGATATCCAAGAGGATTCTAATTTCTTTGTTTTTTAGTGTAGGGCATTTCATGGATGCCCTGAAACCCTCCTAGCTATATACATTGTACTAATAGTCTTTTGTTAGATCCAGATAACCTTAGTACAAGTGCTGTTCTTGGAACAGTACAGGTGCTGTTCTGGTACTGCTGTACGAAGTATCAGCTGCTGTCTATTCGTCTTTTCTTCACTGTGGGCTGCAGGAAACAAAAAAATGCAATATTAAACATTTTACATGCTGGAATACTTCTCATATCTTTCAGAGCAAGAGGAACAATGTATGGGCAACATTTTCTGTTCTATCTTCTGTTCCTTTTATAAATGTTGACACCAGGTTGTTAGTACTCTATGTCTCTAGTCTATGAAAAATCTATGTCTTGTCAGCAGTCAAAAATAGGCTACAGATTTTGATGAGGACCAGGGAATTTTGCGAGTTAGCTTTACCTGTCTGTTCTGTGCACTCCACCCCTGCTGACACTCCCTGCTCACCACAGGTTGCCTCTGTCCCTGTACTTCTTGTCTAAGCTGCAAGGTGGCGCTTCCTCCCTGCCCTCCATGTTTCCTTGGGGTACGACTTCGCGTCATCACACCTGTGGGAGTGACATCCGCTCCATTTTCGTCCTCGCTCCAGAACTCGTTCTCGGCGACATTTGCCAACAGACTGTCGTCCATGCCTTCCTCAAACCCTTCCAGTTCAACCCCGTTCCCAGATGTCCCCGCCGATGCCCCATCAGCCCCCTGCGGGGACGTCGTGGCCCGTGGTAAGTCGTCCTGCTTGAGATGTCTCCTGGCCAGCTGTTGGCGGAACTCCTGCTGCTTCTGCCACTGGCGATATTTCCTCAGCCGCGCCGCTTCGTCCGAGTCGTCCAGGGAGGTCTTGTCGATTTGGGCCGCACGTCGGGGGCTGGCACGCCTTTTCTTGCCCGGGCTGACGCCCTTCTTGTGGCCATGACCCGAGGTCGGGATTACGTCCGAACCTCCGCTGGTGCTCGGCCGAATACTTGTATCGGAGCCCATGCTTGTGTTTGCGCCCCTGCTTGTGTTTGGGCCCTTGCTTGTACCAGGGCCCCTGCTTGTATCTGGGCCATTGCTCGTGTTTGGACCCATGCTTGTATTAGGGCCAATTCCTTTTTGGGGGCCAATGCTTGTTTTACTTTTAGGGACAGTGTTAGTGCTTGACGCAGCACTGATGTTTGGGTTGGTTTTGGGGCCTCTACTGGTGGTTGGAATAACATCTTTACTTGGGTCACTGTTGGAGATTAGTCCTTTGCTCGTGTTTGGGACAGAGCTTGGCCCCGAACTTGTTGAGGCACCAGTGCTTGTGTTTGCAACAGTACTTGTTACTGGCCCAGCACCCATGGAAGGGACAATGCAGGCACCACAGCTTGCACTGCGGCTATTTGCTGGGTTTCTACGGATCTGCCTGGAGCGACTGTCAGATGCCTCAGATAGGATCGTACCATTACCCTCCCACGGGGGAGGCATTGCTGTGTGTACCGGTGTGGAGTAGGCCTGGGGGAGGGGCCTGCCCTGGGGGGTGGGGAAGGGCAGCCCCTGGGTGGGGGAAGGCAGGCTGGCCTTCCGAGCGTTTGAGATATCTTGATCGACTGTTTCATGCTTCAAGTCGTTTTCGTTGTACGTCGTCTTGGCAGGTTTTGTCGTCTTCATCGCGGCGTTGAGGTACTCCTTGTCGGACAGGCAGTTTCCTAAGGCGTTTCCAAACCTCCTCAGCGCCCGTTTCATACCATCCGTGACCGCTTCCTTACGGGCTTTTTCCACGGCTGCAGTTTTTGAGCGTACATTCTCCGCGGCGCCGTATCCGACATCCTCCTGGGAAGCTCCGTTCTTCAGCATTACGCGTACGATGCTGTGCGCTCCAACAGTGTACCTGTAGAAACAAAGACAATCTTTTTAGGTGTCACCTGCCAACAGCACTGCAGTTCAAGCAACATCTGCTAGGTGGCACTGTGACTCCATGAACTTCAAAGCAATTCCCTTCATAATGGTTTACAGATCTGTTGTCCCAGCTTTGTCAGACAAAACTGTTCCAGAACTCCTGGACAGTCTTCCCTACCTTAAAGAAAATTTAATTCTAAATCACCTTGCTTGTATCTCTACATCTTTGACAGTTTACTGTCTCTAGCATGCACCTCAAATTCACCAAGATCTAAACAAAGGGTTGTCTAAATTTTGTCTAAGTGGGTGAGGTCACATCACAAACACCACTGCAGTTCAAGCAAAATCTGCTAGCTGGCACTGTGACTCCATATCATTCAAAACCATTGCTCTAAATAGTGTACTACATTTCAGTTCTTTTGAAAGGCCTTTAAGGAAATGTTGTGTTTCCTGTTTCCCTACATGCCCTAGAAAAACGTGCCGACCCCAGGCTTTTTTTGGTGGTGGGTAGTGGAGTCACATAGCTTCCTGTTAGAATTTTTCTTCAGCCTGCTTCCTATCGAAGTTAAAACAATGTTTGTCCTATCTAAGGAAGGATAGATGTATCTATTTTGCACAACATTCAAGTTTCACATTAAAAGACACTCAGTCAGTGTCCTCATGCATTTCAGTTTACTTTGTTCAACTTCACTGTAAAATGTCACACTAGAGTTTTGGCCAGCCTAAAAAAAGTTTTAAAAAAAGGTAATCCTTACCTACCGGCCCTAATTTTTTTCAGTACTCAGGAACCACAACATTTTTTTACCTAGGCCTAACATACCTGCCCGCTCGCTCGTCCACAAAGTCAATGGTGTTCACCAGAACGGAGACGGACCAACCGTCGTATCCGAACACCTCGTTGGCGAGCGCGACAGCCTTGTGGCCCTCGATGTAGGTGAGTTTCTGGTTGCCCGGCCCCGGTCGCTGGCTGATGAACTCTCGGCCGAGCCTCTGGCGTAGCGCCGCCTGGATGGCGCTGTGCTCCTCCTGAGTGAACATCATGTTTCCAAAGTACGTCTGCTTGGCATGGTGCAGGCCTAGCCTTTCCTGCTCGTTCATTGTGCTGGTTAGCTGCACGGACCTGTAAAACAT